>NW_010258692.1:0-7198 GCF_000690775.1 Eurypyga helias
GGTCCCTACGGCCCCTGTCGCCGTCCTCTCCGTCCGCGGCTGCCACCTCCTGGAGGCTGTTCCTAACGACACCTCCTCGCTGTCCTCCCGCGGGAGCCGGACTACGGCGGAGACGGGCCCCAGCCCCTCTCCTGCTCGCCAGGCTAGCTACAACAGCGTGCGAGCATTTGGAAAATCCTGACATCCCTGGAATGTTGAAGCCCGCGTGGTCCTATTGCTCGGAACCAGCATCCTCCGGAGTGTGGTTCCGGCCTCGTCTGGGGTCAGACAGCTCCTGGAGGACACCAGCCAGGAGCAGCGCCCGCGGCAGGCCCTGTGACCGGCACTGCAGCTCCCCAGAGCCCGGGGACGGGTGACGCAGCTGGGCCAGAGGATCCGCCGGTGCCTGTGCTCGAGAGAGAATGGACGCAAACATCAGCTCATGTGGCAGGAGAGGGCGCAGCAGGGCCATCGCAGCAACCGGAGGAAGAGGCAGAGGAAGAAGTAACCGCTCCGTCTCTAGCCCGGGGCGAGCAACAGCACATGCGAAGGTTGCGGCCGTCCTGCTGGTGAGCAGATTGCTTGTGAGCAGATTGCTGCTCCAGGCGGCGATACCGGGAATTAGCCGGGAGCTAACGGGAAGTAGCCGGGAATTAGAGGGTAAGGAAGGCAAGCAGCCGGGATCCCTTCCTAGGGAAGGTGGCATTGACAAAGCCATTGGAAAAGGGGCACAAGCCCTCGGCCTCTGGAGGCGACTCCCGTCAGGTGTGAAGGAAAGGTAGATGTTGTATGTCACCTGGGCAAATGGGCTACCATAGAGAGAGGAATCCAGCACCCGTGGGAATTAGCCATGCTAGAGATGATTTATTATGACGCGGACAATGCACACTTACCCACGGATCAGATGAAGTCCGACAGAACGAATAACAAAATCACAGCCATGTCCCCCCCAGTGAGCAAAACGGAAACACAAGCTTTCCTAGGCGGTGTGGGTTTCTGGCGGATGTATATTCCAAATTACAGCCAAATTGTCAGCCCTCTCTATGAAGTGACTCGTAAGAAAAATGATGAAGTCACAAGCCATGTGACGGAAAGTTTTATGGAGCGCACCATGGTCCTATGCAACTCATTGGCACTAATGACCTGGAGAGACAAAGAGGCAGTGATGATAGATGACATGGCTTGCCTACTCTGGGAATACAATTAAAATCTCTCTTCCTCCCTACTGGCCTGTATCACAGCTGTGAAGAAACTGCCAGAAATCCTAGCCAGGAAATTGTCCCAAGAGTTGCAGTGATTCGAGGATAAGTTCTGACCCCCACCTATACACACTAGTATCTCAGCTAAGGAGTAAGCATTCCTTTGCTCAAGAAGGAGAATATAAAAGGTCCACACCATGGGCCACCCTGTGGTTATACCTGTGTGACCACAGAGAGGAAATGAGGAAGTGGGATGGAAAATCCACCTCGACCCTAGAGGCATGAATACATGAATTGCAAGGAAAAACACTTACTTGTGAGGGATCTTCCAGGAAAATTGCTGCTTGGGTCTCCAG
This sequence comes from Eurypyga helias, assembly GCF_000690775.1. NCBI lineage: Eukaryota > Metazoa > Chordata > Aves > Eurypygiformes > Eurypygidae > Eurypyga > Eurypyga helias. The sequence continues at coordinate 1,535 of NW_010258692.1, forward strand.
CATGCAGTTCCCCAGAGAGAGTGAAAGGGCTGATCTGTTACTGACTGGGGCTAAGCCACAACATAAAATTATGTAAAATAAAATATCATCATTGAGAAAACTGCTACTTCCCTCTTCTTAGCCCTCTCCATTTTGCCAGTGTTATTTTCAGTGACATCCAGAAAGATGCATGTCATCAGGATGGTGTTTGTCCTTCTATTTCCATACAATTATTTTAAAGTCGAAGTCAGGTAAGTCACATGTATATTTCAATGCTTTACATCTCATGGTGAAACTTCAGGCTGTCATCTAGGGCCTAGTGATAAAAGAAGGACTGATTAAAAGAGACTGACACTACAGAGCTGATAGAGTTTAAGGACTCCAGGGGCTTACATGCTATTAAAAATCTGTCATGATTTTCTTTCAAGAGGACTGTTTCAACCAATGAGATTTAAATATTAATTCAAACCAACATTTATTGCCCCACTGCTCTGTGTATTTCTGGATGCCTCATCCCAAAAATAATGTGTTTGTCATCTGTATTTGTCACATAAAAATCTAACAAAATACTACCAGCATTGTTGAAGTTAAAGAGGTATCAGTATATTAAGAAATTACTTTGTATTACATTCTACCCAAGTAGATGCCAGCTGAAAATGGTATGATTACTGTGGTAGCTTTTCCATGAGGAAACATGATTTGAAGACCAATTTGGATGCAACAATTTAATATTTACACTCATGCCAACTAAACCATTTAACAGCGGGTTTTCTGCTTAAAATGCAGGAACTACTGTATTCAGTAAAATATTAATACACTGCACTTACATAGTGCCTCAATTACATGATCTTAAAATGCTTTTTAAGCATTAATTCAGATTCACATCATCCCTGAGAGGAAAAGACTTGTACACTTGCTCTTTAAAGTAGCTGAGGTAAGAAATAGGGAAGCTATACTCTTGGCCAAAGGGCATACACCAAGTCATTAGCAGAACCAGGAAGAAAATTTCGGAGTTATGGTTCCTACTGCTTTTCTCTCACCATTAAATTACATGTTTTTCCAACTTTCCCCTATAATAACAGTTATGACCTTAGGTAAGCATGTACATTCTTCATTATTTTGAATGTGTCCATTGTATTCAGTATGTTGAATGAATTGAGAATTTGCATGAATACAATACTCCGTTGGTAACTGTATGAAATATGACACAAATTAGCATATAATGCTGAATAATTTATCATTTACACATATCTTTTAAGTATTATTCAGTTTGATAATGTAAAATCTTGTTACTCTCAAAATCACTGGAATATACAGCTAGACTGCTACTTCACAACCAGGGACTAATGTCTGAATCATACAACCTTACTTCAGTCAGTGAATAATCACACCAACTTGGCCAACCTGAAAAAGAATTGAAACATTTCATCAGGTAAATAAAGGTAAAATATCAAATTCTTAAACTAGCACATTAGTTTAATAGCATAAAAGCAATATCAAGTCAATTAAGTTCTTTGAAATCCTGTCATCCTTATCCCTAATATGAGTAGTGCTGTAATTTTCCCAGTTACTGTCAATATTCAATGTAAAGTTACAATTTTGCCAGAGCCAAATACTACACCACCACCACAACTATATAAGGAGACATTTTAGCACCATACATAATGAACTAGTAAGTTCTCACTGCAGTGAAAAGAATGGGAGTATGCAGTTTTCAAAGATGTTATGTATAGCATAACTGTGCCATAAACTTTTCCTTTGGATAGGATTCTACTGTAAAAGCATTAGTTATTTGTTAGGAGTAAATTTTCTTAGCATTAGTTGTTCTTTGATAAGGCATCTCTTATTTTTTCAAGAATAATTTACCAATAGACAACAATGAAAAAATCTTACTCCCTTTGCCAAAACAGTCTGACCAATCTTACTTATTGTAATACTGGGTCTTCTACAAATGCGCCTACTGTTGGAGGTTTTTGACTTTCAGCATGTTTTCTTTTGTCATTTCATAAAATCTGTAATGTCACTTTATATCTCCAGTTTCTCTGTATCTCTTCCCCATCTGTCTCTTTCTATAAAACACTTTCATTTATTGTTTAGCTGATGTCAAGAATTGTGGATAACAGGTAAGTAGTTTCCCCCTTGACTGTTTATGTAATTCAAAGAACTTCATAATAGCAGAACAAAACAGAAAGGGATCAGTGGATATCTGATGATAGCGAAGAGGTGTAAAAAAGCAAGCCTTCTACTTTTCTGCTGCTTGAAATATGTAATTATTTTTTAGCACTGGTACAATTTCATTTATACTACCAACTTAGTAAACTGTAGTATTATCTGAACATATATGTGTTTAATGACCAAATATTGCTATGATTCACTCATCAAAAAATACATAGTTTTCTAATACAGAGGCAGAGGCAGTTTGAAGGAAAATTTAATTTTGCTGTAATATTCCACAAATGCAAAAAGATAACAATCTCATAGATATGAAGTACGGTGTCTCCTGCTGATAAACATATGAAGAAATGGGAAAGAAGATAAATAGATGGAAGGAGTCTGGCCCCCAGATTGTACTGGCTTCCTTAATCTGTCAGTTGTCAAAGGATTCCTCCTCTCTTTTTCTGGGTAATAGAAGGAACTACAGAAAAGTAATCCTTTCCAGTAAAACTGCTATCTGGGGAATAAAAAACAAACAAAACAAAACAAAAAAGGGTGACCTTCATCTTTTTATGAAGAGATCAATTACAAAAAAAAAAAATTTAAATGCACTGCTTAAAGAGGAGCCACATGCCCTTTCTGCTGTTTCAAGAAGGACTTGTCTATAAGGGACAGAGCTATTTGAGTCCTGCTTTTTCGTGTGGAGTATAGCTGGATATTCCTGGCACCATCAGGACTTAAACATGGACAGTCTCCTGAAGAGTTGCAAATGCAATAGGCTGAAGAGTTCTGCAATAGCTTTTTTATTACAGTTTTGTAATACTATGCCATTGTTCATTTCTTCTTTTCTAGAACTGATTTAGTTTTTACACTATATGCTGAAAACAAGAAATTGCCTAGGTCTTAGTAAGACAATGTATAGGCATGTATCTATGCCTACTTCGAATACTAAGCCACAACTGAAGTCTTAAAAAAATAAAAAAAATTAAAAGACCACAATGTGATAGTCTTCATTCTTGTAACATGAGGCGTGAAACTTGGAGTTTGAAAGCTCTGAAGTAGATGGGAAAATGTTCTGCAGTCACTCATCTGTAATTGTATAGTTATATGTTCACATGCTACCCATTTTGCTCACAGTTTCATAGGTCCAAAAAGAGGTTTAACCAAAGCCCATGCTAAGAATGTGGCTGTAAGACATTAAGGCTCAGGATCATATGACAAGGAGCTTAGCTTCCCTATTTCTGATGGGATCACACCATCAATGAGTAACCACAATATACAGTGATTTTTGGCTATTTGTAAAAGCCTAATTCTGTTATGAATAACTGAGATTCACAGGTTGACACAGAGTGGTAGGGGTTAGAAGGGACCTCTTAGAGATCATCTAGTCCAACCCCCCTGCCAGAGGAAGATCCCCTAGAGTAGATCACACAGGAGCAAGTCCAGGCGACTTTGGAAAGTCTCCAGGGAAGGAGACTCCACTACCTGTCTCGGCAGCTTGTTCCAGTGCTCTGTCACCCTCACAGTGAAGAAGGGTTTCCTCATGTTCAGGCTGAACCTTCTGTTTTCCAGTTTATGGCCACTGCCCCTAGTCCTGTCACTGGACACCACTGATAAAAGCCTGGCCCCATCTTCCTGACACCCATCCTTTAGATATTGATAAGCATTGATAAGATTCTCCCCTCAGTGCTCCAGGCCTGCACTTAAAAAAAAAAAAAAAGAAAAAAAAGAGTTTAGGAGATGCATAATAAAATCACATCCAGTGTCAAGTTTAACCAGTGCTCTTCATCTTTGTGGTTATTGCATTCTTCTTTTAAATGCTGAAGATGCAACAGTCTTGATAGTTTGTTTACACAATTCTCCCAATACAAGCTGGGAACTTTTTTCAAGAAATATTATATATTGCTATAAGTTCAAAAAAGTTTCCACATATAATCAGCGGCATAGAAAATAATTAATTAATTAGTTAATAAAGATCAATTAAAAAATATGTATGCTGAGCAGTTTTTACTTTAAAAAATATTAGTGAAACTAAATATGTATTGTTTTCTGTATTTTTGTATTAGAACTTCTTTGTATTAGAAGGCAAGAAACTAACCTGTCCCTTTAAGTTAGCAAAGAATTTCTAGTTCTTTAGAGGACTAAAATATATGCGTAGTAGTAATTTGATATAGCATTATCTTGTTAAGATAAGAAATTAATACATAAACGTTTTGCACAAGTGCATCTGAAAACTGCCCAGGTTTGAAAACTTAGTCAGCTATTTGAATAATCAATCGATCAAATGTGGAGAATTGCTAAGAAAGCGTGACCCAAGTGAAGTGCTCATGCTAGTGAATTAAATGGCTGCAAACCAACTAGCCTGGTGAGTGTGATAAAGTGTGGATGCCTACTTACTTCAGATCATCTGCTGTCTTCAGTGGGTTTATATTTTAGAAATATTTTTCTTTTCTGTGTTAGCATATTCACTTTATAATTTAATGGCTTTGTGTGCACTCTATCATGTTAAGATCTGACCAAAGTAAACACACTTCTGCAGTCTGGATGACGGTCTGCTGTTAAAAACAAATAAATAAACATGTAGACACAGAAGCAAAAATTCCTAAAACATTGTTTGAGAGCCACTGAAGATAGTGACTGACAATACCAGAATCATTTTATCATTGCCGACACAAACTCTTAGAAATTTTGTAAAAATGTTTGAGTTATTAATTAGATGCTGAATGAATATTTGTAATTACTCATTGTGTGTGAATCAATGCGAACTTGAATAAAGAATTAAAACTGGACATACTAAGTTCTATTAACTTCTCATATTTTGGATCTCAAAATCTGTCATTTCATGAGGTAAACTGATATTACAGTAATTACTGAAGGAGAATTTTGTAGGTGTTTCCACATTATTATAATATTTACGTCTAATGTTTGGTAATCTCTAAAGTTTAACAATACAATTCTCTCTACTGAATGTTGTGGTTTAAGTCCGGCCAGCAGTAAAATACCATGAAGCCACTCACACTCCTCCAGCGGAGAGGGGAGAATCAGAGGAAAAAGGCAAGGAAGCTTGTAAAATTGAGATAAGAACTAATTACTGATTGAATATAAATGAATAATATATAGAGATAAATGAATATATAAAAATACTACTAATACTAATAAGTAATTAAAGTAATTACTTATTTTAAAACAATAAAACATATGATACAATTGCTCACCACCCACTGACCAGTCCCAAGTAGGAGAGTCAGAGCCAGAGAGCCCAAGAGTCTGAGCGAGCCCCAAAAGTGAGAGAGCAACTAGGAAAGCCAACTGACCCACCAATTCATGAACAAACGAGCAAATAAAGGAATTAGCAAAGCAGCTAACAAAGGAGTTAGTGAAGGAGTTAAGGAGCTAACAGAAGAGTTAAGGAAAGAGTTATAAAGAAAAGATTTAAGGAATCCACAAAAGTTATGGCCCCCAAGTCTACTCTCTGCTTACATATCGAGCATGCCATGTTACAGAAGATCCCCCTTCGGTCAGTTTGGGTCG
>NW_010258693.1:0-15146 GCF_000690775.1 Eurypyga helias
GGCTGCCGAGGGCGCCTGCCCTTCACCCCTGCGGAGCAAAGCGGGGAAGAGCAGAGCTCGCAAACAACGCCAGCGAAACAAAGCAAAGGCCCAAGTTCTTTGGGAGGTCTGAAGTCTCTGACCAGCTGGATAATGACTGTCCAAAGACACGCCTCGCCTGACCCCACACCAAGGTTTTCCACCAGGAATGTGTCATTAGTGAGAAGCCTTTGTTCAGAATTTTAACGAGCTGCTGCTTAGCGCATGTCCTGACATCATTTCAGTACTGGAAATGAACAGCCTTGTACAGAGAGCTCACACAGCTCAGCCCCTGCTTTGGGAAGAGAGGGCACTGAGGAGCTAGAAAGGGTCCTGGAGAAACCCGGCTCTTGCCCCCTTCGTTACTGGAAGCTCTAGTGCCACCCTCAGCAGCAATGTTCCGTTTTCCAGAAAACTTCCTGAACAAGTTCATACTAGTCCCTAACAGGAGCTGCCACACGCTTCCTCCGCCCCTGCCAGCACGAACTTGCACAGGGTGCCCTCTGCATAACACCCTCATCCTACAGCAGAGACCTTCGGTGAACAGCCCTGAAGCCTGCAACACAACCCTAACAGCACTGATTGCTGATTAAGGGTATGTCCCTTCAGACTGGGAACATCGTTCCACGATCCCCACCTTCCACAGCTTCCCTGGCGGTCCTGGAAGGATGTTTGGCAGCTGTGCTGCTTGAATCAGAATCTTTTAGGTTGGAAAAGGCCTTTAAGGTCATCCAGTCCAACCGTTAACCCAGCACTGCCAAGCCCACCACTGACCCATGTCCCTGAGCACCACATCCACATGCCTCTTAAACCCCTCCCGGGATGGTGATTCCCCCGCTCCCTGGGCAGCCCCTTCTAATGCCCGACAACCCCCTCTGTGAAGAAATCTTTCCCAACACCCAATCTAAACTTCCCCTGGTGCAACTTGAGGCCGTTTCCTCTCGCCCTGTCACTTGCGTGCATCAGCCTGCAGCAGCCCCACGTCTGCTGCTCACTGCTGCTTCTCCCTCCCCTGCGGCCGCAGCCTCGTGCCCTTGGCGAAAGCCGGTGGGCAGACCCTGCCTTTCCCCCGTGGCTGCACAACTTTTCACCACACACAGCGGGGCTGGTGCGAAAAGGGAGGTGGAAACAGCTTAAACCTGCTCTCTCGGGGGCAAAATGCCCGGCGGCGAAGCCGACAGTGACACGGGCCTGCAGGGAGGAACGCCAGGCTGATGAAGACGTGAGCCTTCTAATGCGGACAGCACGCTCTCTGCTCCGCCTGCGCACTGCAAGCGACCTCATTAAGAGCACATTCAGCAGAACGCATCACCGCCTAACTGGTAACTGCGAGACCGGCCTTGCGCTGTAGGAGCGCTGGGAAAAAGTGACACTGCTGCCTCGGGGGAGCTTGCCCAGTCCTTGACTGCTCAGCCTGCCCTAGCGCTTCCTTCTGTTTCAGGCATCCCGAGCTAACAAACGAGGAAATCCCTAGATTTCTTGACGTTAATGCTCTGATGTTGTTACCTTGGAGATGGGATTCCTTAGAGATGAAATGGGAACAGAGACAGCGTAGAGCCGGGCAGGGAACGGAGGCCGAGTTGGGTTTACTTTAAGGATGCCTTATCCTGTTGTGAATGCTCGGAGCGGCTAGGATTGTAACACCCGTCTCTCCTACTTGGCAGATGACACACAGCAGCATTGTGTGCTCGACAATCAGCCCTTGAAGTCTAGACATCTTGCACAGAGGGATTTGGATAGGGATCATTACTCTAAGCCACAGAAGAAAGAGGTCCCCAAAACCTCATCTGGAATCCAGAGCAGGACAGGAAGCCCATTAGATTTAAGATATAACCCCCTCTAAAGTTCTCTGTAACATAGGGAGAGCAAAGAAAGGCTTCCTTCCCCTTCTTCCACCTGCAACAGCAGCAGATCACACACTCACTTAGGCTGTATTAGCTGTAGTGGATTCCCATTTCCCATGCCCAAATCAGCTTAATCGGGGAATCCAGGTGTGGACAAGCTTAACACAGACCCTGCTACACCTCCAAGGAAAGTACCCTTACAAGTTCCCATCCCTGTCCCAACCAGACCAGCGTCAGGAGGGCTGAGGTTTGTAGGAGGTTTGCTGCAGACGGGAGTCAGGACACCATGTTCAGGAGAGATGAGCAGCTGTGGGAAAGGCACCAGCCGCTGCCTGGGATGTCTCTGCGGCGCAGTTCCCAGCACTGCACATACCAGCAGAGCTGGTGCAGCAGCGTGCCCTGCCCGTCAGCCACCTCCGCTCGCAGCCTGCGGCAAAGCCCCGTGGCTTTCCCGACTTCCTCCTTCAAAGGACACCCAGCGTCCCACCCGCAGGCACTGTGCTTGGAGGCAGCCTTGCCAAATAGAGCCTATCCCCGATTCCGCAGGGTCAGCCTGAAAACCACATGCCTCAGATGACTGCTTCCCTCTTCCCTTCAAAGCAAATCCTTAAACGGAAAGAGCCAGCTGTGAAGTGTTATCGCCAAGTTTTTTGGCAGAACACTGGTCCTTAGCATGCCAGTCACAGCCGAGATGGAGCCAACCTGCTGCTAATGCATTATTTACCTCATCTTTATCTCCCTGAAACAGGAGCTCCTGTCTGGAGCGAGCCACATGCCCACTAATCAGCAGAAGGGTTTCTTCCAGCACCGTTGAACCAACCCCTCCCGAACACGGACCCTGTCCGCGCACCCAAGAGCTCTTTACCCAAAACACTCTCACAGCAACGTGCAGGGAACAGTGACGTTTGGGGAAAAGCAACACCCCCACAACCCGCCAGAGCCCACCGAGGGCAAGTTTTAATCGCTTGTTCTCTCATCACAGACTGCTCTCCCCCACAGAAAAATTAAACCTCCACGAGTTTGAATCCAAAATAACTTCTGGAATAAAAGGTGGAAGCATGGGAGGAGAGATAAAGAAACAGCCTAGCCCGTGCCCAAGATGTGAAGCACTTCCCCATGGCGAGGGCAGGGTGTCATGGAGCGTCACACAGCTCGGCGGGAGCAAGGCAGCCGCCCAGGGCATGCGGGAAACTTTCCGCCTCTTCAGCCGCGGCAGGATGGGCCAACAGGAGACAGGGGCATCAGGTGCCCAGTTTACACTGGCTGGGACAGCCTGACGGCCTCCGTGGGAGGGGGGAAGGCACGTTTCCAGCTCCGTTTTATTAGTGCTGGTGCTGAGTGAGTAAGGAAGGTAATTAAGTAGCCTCCATCCGAGAGCCCCGATACCCTCTGAAAAATGAAAGAGCAAGCAGCAAGGCTGTTTGACATCACACAGCACATCTGGCCAGGCTGACCTCAAAGTCAGGGGTTCCCGGGAGGAGAGGGGCTACCACAGACACACGCACAAGGGAAGAGGTTTTAGCAGTACAAGTAAGCAATAAAATTGTCTTTCCCCTGAAAAAATCCATGCCCAAATTCACAGGCATTTAAGACAGACTGCCTTTAGGTGAAGGAAGAAAACAAATCCAGCAGGCATCCCGGATACCACCACCCTCCGCCGCTCCTTGGCCACCCACCCTCTGACGGCATTAGGAGTCAGTCACGTAGGGAGCGAATGCATAAGCTCTCCTAACTTCTCTCTTTTTGTTCCATTTTGCAATGCTGAATTACAACCAAATGACTACACTGAAGTCGAAAGGGAACTACACGGTTTGGCCAAAGAGGAAACAAACCCAGCACTGTATGAGGCAGCGAGACGACAAGGATCCCTACGTGCTGTTGGTTCAAACATGGTGCCGTGGTTTAATTTAACTAAATTAACCAAAACCAGCACACGGACAGGAGCACTACTGCTTAGGAACCCGCTGTAACAGACACAATAGAACCAGGACCAGAGGCCTGTTACAGCTAAGGACAAGAAAAGAAACAGCTGGACACAGGCAGATAATACTCCAGCAGCCTAACAGCTCTGTGCACTGCTGGCGCGCTCAAAACGCATTTCAAACAGCTCAGTAAGTGCTACACAACGTATACGTTTATTACAGTAACACTAGCTGCATCCTCACCTACACCTTCTAAGGCTAACAAGGCCCTGTGTTTTTAAAAGAATGTCTAACTTAGCTGGCAAAGAGGAAAAAAAATCCCAAACTAGGTGCCAGTGTGGCAGCAACGAGACATGATCAGCAGAGACATCGGTGAGAAGTGTGGCCACTGCTCATACCAAGCACATCACGTAGCCTGGCACGTGCTACACGGGGAAGGAGGGAGCTTAAGGTTGCAAAGGGAAAACACGCCGGAAGAAACAGACTGCCCGGCGCACCTACAACAGAGACGTAGCAAGCCGGAGGAGAGGCTCAGAGGTTTTGAAAACCCAGACTAGAGACTGAGAGTCATTTGCAATGCTGGGAATGACGAAAGCTCAAAACCCACACATACCACTGCTGTCCCACTATCCCTTGGCTACAGCTGACGGGATACACCACAGCACGGAAGTGATGACAGCTAGTGATTTCCATGACGATTTGTGAATTCCTACCCCATCCTCTGTAGGCCACGGTTAAGTTAAGGTTCCCCACGTAGATGTAGGTGAATGTCTCAAGAGTCTTAACGAGTTTTGCCTATGTAAAACAAGGGTTTAAACAAAAAGGAAGTACTTTATCCACAGAGCATAAGAAAGGCAGCACTCCCTGCCATCACGTGGGCCAGAAGTCCAGCCACGACTGTTAAACACGATGACAGCATCTCGGACTACAAGGGTAGTACTGTGCAAAGGAAGGATCTCTACTCTTTCATCCCTTTTCCTCTGGCAACTGCTGTGATCACCATTAAAATGGAAACAAACTACCTTGGCTTCTCCTCTGAGAAACAATGGCTGTTGTAACGCGATGCTGGCATGAGACAATCCTCTCCCATGGGCACTCCCCACAGCAAACACAAATGGGAAACTGAAACACACTCGAAACCCGGGGCAGGTCAAAGCAGCTGGCATGAGACAATCCTCTCCCTTGGGCACTCCCCACAGCACAACACAAATGGGAAACTGAAACACAAACTAGGCTGACGCGAGCTGACTCGAAACCCGGGGCAGGTCAAAGCAAACAAGAATTCGTTCACGAGTCCAAGGTTGGCCTTCCAACCGGGACACTCTGACACTGGACTCCAGACCTTACGGCTGTGAAGAATTATTAAACAGCAACATTGCAAACACGTTATAGGCACAGAAATGCCTATTTGCATATCTGAGCAGCCTTTTGTCCTCCCCCCTTTAAACACAAAGCGCTAGATGACTCACCTGTCAGAATAGTCTGGAAAGCTGCTTCCACATTTGTGGAGTCTAAAGCAGACGTCTCGATAAATGACAAACCGTTCTTCTCTGTGTGGACAGAAATACTATAATTAGAGGGGCACGTTATAGGCACAGAAATGCCTATTTGCATATCTGAGCAGCCTTTTGTCCTCCCCCCTTTAAACACAAAGCGCTAGATGACTCACCTGTCAGAATAGTCTGGAAAGCTGCTTCCACATTTGTGGAGTCTAAAGCAGACGTCTCGATAAATGACAAACCGTTCTTCTCTGTGTGGACAGAAATACTATAATTAGAGGGGCGTATCACGTATTGCATCATGTAGCTGTTTCCCACCTGGAAGAACTCCTGTCCCAGATTATAGTAGCAGTGTTCCTGATGAGCACGGGAATCAAAAAAGAGTGTAGGAAGTTGTGGGTCTGTCACCCATACGTGATCTGAAGGCAACACCAGCATTTACACCCCTCCCCAAGCACAGGGATCAGTCCAGTGCTCTGTCACTTCGAGACACATCTTCCCACACCGCTGAAAGTGAGAATTTGATGCACTTTCAAGAATTGTGTGAGGAAGCTTCCTGGGTTTTCTTTCACCTCATCAAGCTTCTCCACCTTCCACCTGCTGGTATGTCACAGCAGGTTATTTAACAGGGCTAGCCTCATCAGGGGAGCGACAGTCCTCTACTCGCAAGCAGGGATTCTCACTGGCCATAAACTCTGCAGCTACAGCAAGTCTCAACCTAAGAAACCCAGGTACACTCCTAGATGAAAGAAATGTGGCCTAAACCAGGCAGGATTTACAGAAACTATAATCATTTTTCACAGATCCTGATTACGTCACAAAAGTCAAAGACATTTTAGCGAAAGTCTGTTCAGCCACGGGCATCTGCACAGGGCTCCAGCTCAGTACAAAGAAGGTCATATACAGGTGCAGAGCTCCCACCAGACAAGAAACTCAACACCTGAAGCCATAGGCACAGTTTCTGCGAGAGAAGCAATGCACAGAGCAAGAGAGTAAGTCTGGTTTAAAATCTTCCTAGTGCCTCTGGCTCATTCTTGAATCCACATCAGCACTCATGTGCTACAAAGCTTCCTTTCTGACTGAATTCAAGAGAGGCAAACACCAGTATGTGACGCTAAGGCACATCACCAGCAGCACTCTCTCCTGCTACCAGCACACTCACACATCTAAAACCAGACAGGCAGATCTCCAGACAGCATTAGCAAGTTATTTTGAGTTCACCAACCTGCAAAAGCTCTGGCCTCATCTGTAGGAACTGCTCTCAGGTGGCGCAAGTCGCTCTTGTTTCCCACCAGCATGATTACAATATTGCTGTCAGCGTGGTCTCTCAGCTCCTTCAGCCATCGCTCCACATTCTCGTAAGTAAGGTGCTTGGCAATGTCGTACACCAGTAATGCCCCTACAGCTCCACGATAGTACCTGCGGGTGTAGAGACACGTCAGAGAACCAGCAAGAAATGCCGTGATTAAAAGTGACAAGTGACTGTGCAATGATGGGAAATAAAGGCAGCGATATAAAAAAACACCCAGAGGCTGGCAACGTAGGACTTGCAGCAGTGAATTAGAGCATCCAGACTTGGGTTATGCCACAGGACCCCCAGAGCAGGTGGTCTGAGGACAGCTTAGAGTCCAGAGGATAAGCCAAACCCCATGCCTGTGGGGAGAACCCTGCATCCCACCGATGAAGCTCTGGAATCCGTGGGGAGCTACTGTCACCTTCAAGCTCTGACCCACTCCTGAGAAGTCTCCCCCACCCATCACTGTGGGTGCAGTATGGGCACAGCCCGTAGTGATAGACAGACTTTAGAATGACTCACTGGATCATAAAAATGACAGCCTGACCTATTCCCTTTCCAAAAGGCCACAGCTGGTCGGCTTTCAGACCAGAGCGGGGCAGAGCAATGCATTCAGAGAGAAACAGGTTGTGTTCTCCCACTCCACAGTTACCTGCAGCTTCACTTAAACCCAGCTTTTGCTATGCCCTTGTTTGCAATTACACAAGCAGAGTGAGCAGTCTTCCCTTACTGCTGCGGCAGGGCTTCTGGGCTTAGGTTACTGCTGTGAAATCTCCGTGAACACAGATATTACTTTATCAATTGTTCCACTTAAACGCAGCTTTTGCTATGCCCTTGTCTGCAATTACACAAGCAAGCAGAGTGAGCAGTCTTCCCTTACTGCTGCGGCAGGGCTTCTGGGCTTAGGTTACTGCTGTGAAATCTCCGTGAACACAGATATTACTTTATCAATTGTTCGCACTGAAATGAGTCTCTCCAAGCCCTTGCATTCCAGGTTTGAAGTGCCTCCAGTTACACATCACGAGCACTGAGAAGTAAATCAGTTTGTACAGGGACACACTATATCAAGTTGCCTGACTGAATAATATTTAAGCTACCTTCCGTCATAGGTTGTGGATATTACACAATATAATATAAACACCCCTCGTGCTTGCAGATTCTGAGGAATCAAAATGCCCAAAATTACCCTCCTCAGCAAAAGTTTCTCTTCAGCCACACAAGGTATCACTTACGCTGATGTTATCGCTCGGTATCGCTCCTGCCCTGCTGTGTCCCATATCTGAGCCTTTATTGTCTTCCCATCCACTTGAATGCTCCTTGTTGCAAACTCTACTCCAATGGTGCTTTTGCTTTCCAAGTTAAACTCATTGCGAGTGAATCGAGACAGGAGGTTACTCTTGCCTACGCCAGAGTCTCCAATAAGTACAACTGCAAGACAAAAATGCCGTGAGAATCAGTTTCCAGAGCTAGACAGTACATTGACAATCACCTGCAAGAAACACGAATTTTCCAGAACGAAGCATGAAGGAAAAGAGTGGCAAAGCCACCACCCTTGTTAGGAGTCAACTGTCCAAGTCAGAGTATTTCTAGAGACCAAGAGCTGCCACGTTCAGCAGCATCCATAACAGACGTTAGACTTGACTATCTCCTTTGCCCAACATGCAAGAACATTCCTTCTCCAGGAAGACTACACATGGCTGTCACTGCAAAAGCTGGGGACAGCTTGGGTGTCATATTCTTGTAACAACACTAGAACTAAAAAACAAAACCCCCACACCATGCAACTGAAACCTGTTTTGCTCAAGCAGCCCAAAACACAGGGCAGGCAGCAGACTCCACCTGCATTTTACACTCTCCATATGTTTGCAGGAGAGAGGTTCCCCACTGGGGAGGAAAAAATTTGTGACTGGGAAAAAGAACTAAACAAAAAAAAAACCACAGCAGACCACCATCACCCTGACGGACAGTTAAAATTATCAGCTGAGCTACAGCACTCTGCCCTTCATCAGCCCGTCACTGCTGACGACACTTCTGGGCACTTCAGGCCAGGGCCTCAAACTGCTCTAAAACGCTGCCAGCGTATCGTGGGGCCTCAGCATCAGAGCCACCATCGACCCCTTCCCTGGCTCAGCCTGACTCATCACCGCAGCAGTGCTAAGCAAACCGACTGGAAGGCTTCGGCTGCGCTTGACAAGATCGACAGAAGGTTTAAAGTCCGGTTCCTAGAGGAAGAGAAGCGTCATGAGGATTTGCTGCAACATCCTGTAATGCTGAGTTGAAAGGTACAAGTTTAACTTAAAACTCCCTACCAAGACGCAGGCCACTGGCTAAAACACATTCACAACCCTGCACCAACAGGGCTCGGGATGATCTTACGGCCTTAACGAAGGTAAGGTACTGAACTGGAAATGGAAGAGGATGAGCAACATCCTTCAGAAGAAAGGCTGATGACTTGAGTTTGGCAGCGAATCAAGGCCAGGCCAAGCAAAAGAGTGAACGCCTAGGTGACAATAAAACGTTGTGGCTGTGCTTGTTTTGAAGAAATCCGTAACTACTTCCTCAGTAACATACATCAGTTAACAGTTAAGACACTAACAGCGTGTTAAATATTCTGTGTGGTGCAACAGAGGAATGATTCCACCAAACACTTCAATCACAAGAGAAACCCCTCGCTGAGTCTTAGCCTAGCAGTGCAAACACTCCCATCTGCTGCTGCACCACACAGCAGCCCCCTGAACACCATCTTCCGCCTCAACAGCGCAAACCAGTTCTGACAAACGGGATTTTTCTGGCTGTAAGGGCAGAGAAGCACCTTTTAAACACCCTCCACAAAATGAAAATTGCAGCAAATGCTAGCTTCAAACATGGCCTTGTGGAGAACACTTCATCAAAACAAACATCTTCCCAGCCTCCCCCGCCAGCTGACTCAGCGTGACGCCGGCCAAGCGACACAAGTTGCATAAAGCACCGAGCAGCTCCCTTAACCACTTCTGTTTCTGAAGATCACAAGTGCAGGTAGGTGGCCAGCACGGACGCTGAGTGCAAATAGCATTCTGCTTTCCTACGTGACAGGTCAGCGCTGCTCGGTGGCAGCTGCCACCAACAGCTTTGCTGGCACAGAAGATGCTAAACCCTAATAAACTTAGCGCAGGGGACAGGCCACCTCGTGTCATCACCACATGGCAAACTGCCACCGCTTTCCTCTTCCACTGGTTAATAAGTTCTTTAGTACTATTTTGGCAGGTTTAGGCCACGGTTGTAGATGACATCATATCTGTAGTCACTGGGACACGCTACAGACAAGTTCCTAGGAGGCAAGTTGTCAACTCCCTTCGCACACTCGGCCCTGCTACCACCCAGTATTTGCTTTGGCAAAGCCCAAAAACACTGGGCAAGGAAAGAAAATGACATGCATAATTTCCTTTTCCCAAGAGGACACATTATATACCTGTTAAATATTCCCCCTCGAACATACTCTCGTCATTCAGTGCGTATTTCAAAGCACAGCTTTAAGTCATTTAACAATAGATGGATCACTTGAATTCCTCTGCCAGGTTTTATTCTCTTCCTTACCTCGTCTGAATCCCATGCTGCTTATGCTCTGAATGGTTTCCAGCACCAGATTAATATGACCCAATTAAAAGGGGAAAATATTAGAATTTCCTCCTTGAAGCCAGCTATTTCCTCCGCTTAACTGGGCCATCGCAGCTCCTCGTGAACACGGACACGAGAACAGCTTGCAATGTCAGCAGGCACCTACGACTCCTCGCACTTTCTGCATTCCTGAAAAAACGCAAACCCAAACCCAGCCACTCAGATTGTATTATTAGTTTGAATTTTGCTTTCCTTATCACTTCACCTCATTTTATTAATTCATACTACACAATGTTACCATGTATTACATTCTTCGCATAGAAACACAGTAGGAATGACCCTGGATGGCCGAGCCCCATTCTAACTCTCCCAGGCAAACAGTTGCTGGGAGGGAAATGACGTTATCTGGTTCCACGTTAAAGCTAATTGTTCCTGCACACACACTTTTATCGGGCTTTTTTTCCAGAAACTCACTCCTAATGGTTAGAAATTGCATTCTAATTTCCAGAAGAAATTAGCGGTCAGCTGATGGTGGTGTTCATGTGCCAGCACCCTCCATTAGCTTATTAGTTTCTTCTCCCAGTGGTGTTTATGCTGGGGTATTTACAGAAAGCAACCACATGGTCTCTCAGCTTTGTTCTACTACCTAAATAAGCCAGTGTTTCCTTATAAACAGACTGTCCATTTCCCCAAACATCTTCCCTACTCAGTTTCCTTTTCACACAGTGTAAAGAACCACACACGTCATTCTAGGGGAGATCTCCCTGTGATGTATGCAGGGACTTCAATATTTCCATCCCTACTAGGCACTCCTTGGGCTGGAATTATCTTCTCCTGACCATATCCCCTCAGTGGCTCAGCCTGTCTGAGGTCTGACCTGAGCGTTCTGGCTTTTAGTCGGCAAGCTGTTACTTTACCCAATTCCTGAGTCCTCAAGGGTAAACCGAAATCCCACTCCATTTGGAGGACTGCAGTCCTCACCAGCACGCAGCCCTCCCAGCGCTGCACTCCGACTCCCTCCTGTACCACCCAGCCTCGCGCCATCAGCAAAATACTGGACTACATCAGCACGGGAAGGAGGGACGCCTGGAAGAAACATTTAAGCAAGTTCAGCTTTAAATCACTGCGTTTGACTACCTTGTCTAAGACACACACTGAAGTCCACGCTACTGTATAAATTCCACTGTGTAATTCCAGCTTTATTTCTGCAGAAGACCAAGATAAGAATTCAATTTCCGAAGTTGCATGAAAAGCAATTTAGAAAACTACATCAAGAAAGTATTAATAATCTTTTCACCAACATTCCCGCTCACTCACCCAATTTTTATTTCTCTTAAACCTCTTAGTTGAGATTTTTAAAAAAATGCTTTATCTCATTAAATGTTATAGACAACCTAATCAGGTTCAAAATAAACAGTCCGGCACCACTAACTTGTGCTGTCTATGGTAAAAGTGACAACGAGCTGCATATCCAGAATTTAAAACAAGTACACCAGCACTAAGGGATCACAGCGTCTGAAAACTCACCTCTTATAGCAGGGCTCAAGGCAGAAATACATAAATAAAAAGCCTGGACACCTCTTCATGACGCCCAGGACCTGATGATGAACACCTCTTCCTCCCCACACGATCGTGTCTTGCATCTGTCTCCCTCCTCACCTGAGCCCTGTTTTATTCACCCATTTTCTGTCACAATGAGACCTGGCATCTCAAAGGCACTTTCGGGTAGGGGTTGTTCGTTACCTGCACGCACAACACGTGAGGCAGAGCTGCACCTCCAAACGCCCCGGCAGTGAAACGGCTAAGCCGGCAGGTTTATTGTAGCCCAAAAGTGC
The DNA here is from genome assembly GCF_000690775.1 of Eurypyga helias. Lineage (NCBI taxonomy): Eukaryota > Metazoa > Chordata > Aves > Eurypygiformes > Eurypygidae > Eurypyga > Eurypyga helias. The sequence continues at coordinate 12,007 of NW_010258693.1, forward strand.
TTCCACATCTAGTGCCGGGCTTGCTACCACTCTAAAAAACAACAGGTGTCATGCAATCACTTTTCCCTAATCTAAACAAAGCACACAAGGAAACAATGTGTTTTCTAAACCCCAAACCCACAGGTTTGTTCAATTTCAGAGCATTTCCTCAATATCAAAGGGAAAAGTTGGAGAAATGAACAAGATGCAAAGTAGGAAGCAGCTAGTGGAAATGGGTTTTCCTAATGATAAGCTGAATGTCACACCAAGTCAGGCCCATGATCAGAAATGAGAAGTCTGACCCCAAATCCAGAGTTCCAGATGGTCAAGGTGCAGACGTAACCCCCTCAAACTCGGTCCATTTAAAACACAGAAGACATCTTCGACAAGTGATGGTTACTTTGAGAACTATTCATTACTGCGAGCACACTGCTTTCATCGGAGCAAAATGCTCCTGTGTTTAAGCCAGGCTAAGTTATTTAATAATTAAATCTTTATACCACTATCACCTTTTCCTCTCATTAAAATTAGAGCAAGATTTCTACAAACTGGTGTCAACTAAACCCAAAAAGTGTGGAAGAAGACAATGATGTGTAGCTGGACAAGAAGAATTCACCAGAAATTGTCTTTTTACAAGCTAGGCTTAGGCTTTAGCACATGCTGAACTGTTGCAACAGTCAGGAGAGGGGTATTTTGTAACAGGTTGTGATTTAATGGCCTGGCAGCACAGGTGGGCTCGGCTTACACCCCCCAGCAGTCAGGCAGATTGTGACATACAGCTCTGGCCAAGAGGACAAAGCCAGCAGTCTCTCATCAACAGAACCGTGGCAGTTTAACTCGAGAGCAGTAAAAGACAGCTAGACCAGAGAACATTACCCCACTATTTCAAACCAAGTCAAACTCTGAACTCGGTCCCACCCACCTACCGTGTCCCTTCAAGTTCATAAACCCACAAGAACAGTTCTACTGGATTAAGTGTCCTTACGGACCAACACCCAGCCTGACAGTCAAGAGCTGATGTCAGAAACATGGTGTGTAGCAGAACAAACAGGCTAATCTTGGTCCTAGCAAGCCCTTGCGTCTTCTAACAAGTAATGCCTTCAGACTTGCCACGGCAACCATAGCACCGAAACGCCCCAACAGACGTTCTTCCTCCTCTGTAAACTTGTGCAGACTTTCAAACCCATTTAGAGTATTTATGGCAATGCACCACTCCAGAATTTGCATATGCATTCTGTGAGACTTTATGTCCTCTAGTCTTTGCCTGCTGCTCAACAAAAGCAGCACTAGATACCCAGAGACATTACCACAAACAGTACTTTCCCTATTTGCCCGTATCCCTCGCTGGTTTAGTTTTGACTAAGTTGTACATGCCTGCAGTATAAGGATGTGAAGCCACCGGGTCTCTCTTCTGATCCGTGTCATGCCCTTCTCCATCTTGTTACTCCCACAACATCCCTTTCAGAACGGGTATGCCCGTCCTGCCCACATTTCCCCTCAATCCCCAAGATCCTCACGTCTCAGATTCAAACATCAGCTACATTTCCCCTCAATCCCCAAGATGCTCACGTCTCAGATTCAAACATCAGCCTCATGTTCCCCCCGAGTTCTCATTTCTTTTTTCCAAGAGTTTTTACCTACCTCTTGCCTTTTCGACCAGTGCCTGGTAACAAGACATTCACTCTAGACCTATTCACAATCATTTCAAGATCATTCCAGAGTGCTGACAGCTTGTTTAGAACCGCCATCACCTTTAGGAAGTTACAGAAGTTTCCACGATTCCTATTCCTCTGCGTTTGTTATTTCAGCTGCCACATTAATCCCAGTTATGTGACACTGCATCAACTTCCCGCAGCCTCCCTGAGCTCTGCAAAACCTGAATCGCTCATCTTCACGTCACCATTTTCACAGCGTTCCCTGCACTCCCAACAGCTCCTGTAAACTAGTCTAAACAGAAAACGCTTTAGGACGGGCAAGCAATTAAACTAGCTTTGAACTTTTCTGTATAACTGGATCCCAGCTTAAATTATTTCCCAATTACATACGGAAGCAGGTCTAGGTCCTCTCCCAACAAACCCTGCACCAGTGATACTCCCAGGCCTTCACAGTGAAAACACTAATTATAAGCATACTGGCAGAACTGTATGAACAAGTAAAAGCAATCAACAGTTTTGATAACTTGTACACAAAAATACCTAAAATAGGATTGCTTGGTGCAGTTAAACTAGTTGGCAAGGCCCCCCCAAGGCCAATGCTGCAAGCTGAGATAGGAAACCCTCCTTGGTACTTCCCAATTTGATTTTAATAGCAGTACAGCGACTGATTCCTAGTCAGAAATAACACCATTTCCCACACGGCAATTAGATAAAACGGGCAACAAATAAAACTGTAGTTCCTCGAGGTAATTACAGGAGCTTAAGGGTAGAGATAAAGGTTTTCCTTTACCCAAGTTTCACAATGAGAAGCACTGGGCCTCTCACCATTACAACATAACAAGCAATACTCTAAATCCTAAAACCAAATTTAAAATAACATGCCACAACAAACGGGTATTTTTTTTAACAATACTTTGCTTGCTTCTGCAGTCAGGATTTAAAAAAATCGGATAGCTGACTTGAGAACGGCAGCATTTCTGTACGTGTCTCACAGCACGCTTCATGAACCTTTACGGTGGGTTGGTGTGTTACTCTGCAGGGAATGAAAACCGAGGAATTAACTACAACGGGCAACAGTTCAACCCAAGGCGCTGCTGGGGGGCTGAGCGGAGGCGGCAGTCCTGGGAAAGGAGGTATTCCTGCCCTCCTGTGCCGGGCGCCGCGGGAGGTGCCAGGACAGGAGGGGACTCCGGGTGGGCAACTGCAGTCACACCCACCCCTCGTGAAGGGCTCAGAACACACAAGGGGGCAAACAACCCAACGTTATTAAATCAGCTGCATCATCTACCAGGCACGTCACTCGGTTTGCATCCCTAGCTGGAAAAGGAAGCAGAGCCCTTATCAACCTCGCTGACCGCCTTTGTTCGCCACCCCGCAGGCTGGCCGCCGCCTCAGCCTCTTCGCGGAGAAGCCTCGGAGGAGACGCCCGATCACCGCTGCGGAAACCAGCCCAGCTCGGACATTCCGGGGTAAGGACGCGACCCGCGGCGCTCAGGGGCGGGCAGT
>NW_010258694.1:0-4039 GCF_000690775.1 Eurypyga helias
TAAAATATATTACTTTTTTTTTGCCTTTTTATGGACTCAACCTGAAAATGTCTATACTTTAATATGGCTTAACTTCAGATAAGCAAATCTGACCACCCAAGGTAGAGCAATTTATTACAAAGATAAGACAAAAATGCCAGACTTGAAGAGGGTGATGTAATACATAGGTTAGAGAAGTGGTCAAAACCTAAGTTTTCAGATATGAAAGACTCTTTCTAGTGTGGTATGAGATTTATATTAGTCTGGAATTCTTCACGAATAACATCATGCATTCTCTTTATTGACTCCAACTTGATGCCAAAAAACATCAAAAACAGTTTGTAGAGGCAATCAGTCGAGGAAGAGGGTGATGGACAAAGAGATGAAGACACCGAAGAAAGACAGTATAGAAGCAAAGAAAGCAGTTTCTAGATATTTAGCATCAGAAGGGCTCTTCTTCTGGGACGTGTGTTTAGACTCCATGGCAATGAGCACAGAGTGAGAGCCCAAAATAGGCAACACCTCAGATGGTCAAAAGCCTTGCCTGCCCTTTTATACCTTCATGTTGCATTTCACCACATTTCTCCCTTTCTTCCTTTTTCATTTGAAGTTTTCTTGAATTTCCTCTTTCCTGTTTTCTCTTTTTATCTTTCCACACCTTCTCAGCGTTGACAGAGAACAATCTTATTAAAACACTTTCAAGCTATGCTTGTTTCTAGCTTTCCCTCCAAAGACGCATGTCTATCTTTTGTCCATCCCCATCCATAGGCATCCCCTAATCTCATGACGCAGGAGCTGTGACAGGATCTACCATTTTCTGATCAGGAGGAGTGTCAGAATACCCTTATTCCTAGGTCATGGATCGGCTGGGCAATAGTAGGAACTCCCTTACTTGTCCTTCCTCTGTATACCCTCAATAATGAGGTGTGGTGATCACATGATTGCAGGGAGTGAGAATCCAAATTCGTCTTAGCTATTATCTTAACTGTGACTTGATCTGAGTCTGGTTCCAGCTCTAATCTTCTCATCTTCTACGTTCTCCTTACAAATACTCAGTAGGACCAGGCACTTAGCATTTTTAGGTATATTTTGTTTCACTTTGTATTTGCCAAATCCCGCATTAGGGTTACAAATGCAGTGTACCTTCAGATTCATTAAATGAAAATTTTTATAACATGTGATTTTAAAACTACCAAAATTTTAAAGATTAAGGCTCTTCTTGTTGGTGCAAATCAGGAGGAAAAGAGACCACAATCATAAGCTGAAACAAGAGAGGTTCAGACTGGATATGCTATGAACTTATGATTTTTTTTCTTCCAGATGTAGCTATCTATCTGCTATCAAATTGCTCGATATGTCATTTCACTAAGCATAATTATGGACCTCATTTCCTCTGGAGTGCTTTGAAGATCTGTGGGTAAAGTAAATCAGATTATACAACTAACATGCATGAATGAAAGGATGAGACAAGGCAGAAAATCACAGCAATACTTTCTATGAAAGTGTCAAAGCGTGTCTTTGCTTTCAGGCTTCTTTTACTTGTGTTTCTGTTTCTCATCAGGAAGATTTCTCCTTTTGGATTGTCAGAGCTATGTGATGATTTAGTGTTTTTTAGAAAAGCTTTGTCTGAACCTTTGCAAGGCTTACATGACATGGTCTTGTGCCTCTCAAGATACTGTCTTGTGTAAACAGAAATAAAGCTGAGGTTAAAACAAGTTGAATTTGAATTTAGGTACAGGAGACACACATACGCACTTGTAAGTATCCCACACAGTTTGTGTTCAACAAACTGCTCACTTAAAGAGAGGTGTCTCCATGTTTGAGTGGCTTCAAATGTGGAAGATGTCTTAATTAAATACAATTAAATGGGTTCTTCAGTGTATGAAGAATTATGTAATTCTATGGACTATATAAGATATGACTAACTGAATGTTATAATGGTCAATATTCTTTTTAATATTTTTGCCCATTATGAGGCAGAAGTTTGGAATTTCTGTGTTTTCCCAAACTCAAATCAGATCAATTCTACCTGAGTGAAATATCTAGACTGGGGTAGCAAAAGGTTAAGAAATATCAACAGGCCTATCCTCAGAATGACACTAGTAGTAAAAAATTGAAAATAGATGATATTTTCCCCTTTCTCTTTCTCTTTGCAAAAGAGACAGCAAGAAAATAAATAAGGTAGAGAGTGACTCCAATCCTTCAGTGAAGGTGGAGTTTACAGGGAAGACCTAGATAGTGAGGGCAATTTGTTTATTTTATACTAAGGAAACATTGGATAAAGAATATAAAATAAGAAACTAAGAGGTAGAAATATCACCATTAGTATAGTCAGTAATGTCTGCTCTAGCTGGGTTTTGAAATAAGGTTTTAGGGGTTGCGAGTATGTCAAAGAACAATGAATTTCAAATATTTCAAGTAAGGAAGATAAGAGACATGAAGTAGAAGTTTTTTAGCTTTGGATGGTGAAACTCTGGCATACACTACTTAGAGGATCTGTTAAGTCTTCATCACTAATGGTCATGAAGAGCAGCTAATCAAGGACCCATCAGGCTTGGCTCATCTGATGAAGAAGAGCAATTGCTTGTCGGAAGGACCTTGGTCTCCTTTAGCTCTGTTTACAGCTGTGCTGCAGCGCATGTTTGGACAACCCAATGAGCTTTCCATTTTACTTTCTTAAGGAATCCTATTAGGTGGAATGTTTCTAGCTAACCATTTGGTAGAATCTGTGCCATGAGCTTATAAACCGATACATAAAATATTGTGGTGTTTATTATTGAAGCACCTCTGCTATGGGGACAGACTAAGAGAGTTAGGTTTGTTCATCCTGGAGAAAAGAAGGCTTCAGACAGACTTTAAACCACCTTCCAGTGTCTGGGTGGGGCTACAACAAAGCTGGAAAGGGACTTTTTACAAGTGCAGGTAGTGATAGGACAAGGGCTTATGGTTTAAGCTTAAAGAGCACAGATTTATATTAGAAATCTGGAAGAAATTCTTTGCAGAGAGGGTGGTGAGTTACTGGAACAGGTTGCCCAGAGAAGCTGTAGATGCCCCATCCCTGGAAGTGTCCAAGGCCAGGCTGGATGAGGCTTGGAGCAACCTGGTCTGGTGGAAGGTGTCCCTGCCCCTGGCAGGGGATTTGGAACTAGATGGTCTTTAAGGTCCCTTCCAACCCAAACCATTCTGTGATTCTGTGATTAACCAAGTCCTTTCATGAACATATATACACACATGTAGTTAAATTAGACTATGCTTTAAACCAGTCTTTCTTTAAAAATTATACATTTAAATTATTTATGACAAATAATTGCATTTTATAGCAAGATGTGAAAGGGTTGCTGAGGATGGTGTGTTGGGAGGCATAACTGCACACACTAATGCATCTTGTGAGTTAAGATCACCTTGCACTGGGCAATACACAGGGTGGTGTGGAGAGAAGAGCTGCCAGAGCTGTATACATTCTGTTGCCTTCTAAATACCTAAATGTCTGGGGCCAAGGTTAGTAGGAAGGCTCAAGATCTACAGCAGAGTACATTAAATGTTATTAATTTTTTAAGGAATATTTGAGATTCAGATCTTTCAGCAGTCCCTGAATTTGGGTTCCCCCATCTTCAGAGTATTGGCTAAAGTCAGGATAATGACTTTAGACTCTTCTGCATATGTTCAGCATATTGTAAAAATTCAGAGGTTTCAGTAACCAGTGCTCTCTTATATCCTGTCTACACAAATCATTCCCTTGTGCTGTATTTGGAGAAAAGAATCAATCTTCAGACTAACACTTTTTCCCCTGGCACAATTATATAGTTCTGCTCATCTTCAAAACATATGAATTTGATTTTCCCTGATTAGATGGTAAAGTTTCTTGAAGTTATTTAACTCAATACAACAATATTACACTTCCTCTCCTCTCTGCCATCAAAACAGGAATGAAGATGTTTGTTTGGGGAGCAATCAGGCAATCTAAATTATTCAGATTCAAAAGTTTTAAGTTAGAACAGTTTTTCAAATTCATTTGTATCTGGATTTCAACAGGCTCAACCCATGTCTGTCTAATGAAGCT
>NW_010258694.1:4063-19514 GCF_000690775.1 Eurypyga helias
CTATCCATATTCTAAAAGTCATGATTATTTCATAAGCAACACTCAGTGTTCAGTCAAGTCTTTAACTCATCATTCCAGTTACCATAGTTTAACCATACAGGCATGTTTTAGAAGAACTCATGCTGAACATTACCAGATGAAGTTAAATCCCATTAGCAGAGCAAACAGAACAAAAGTATGTGTCCTGACATCACAATAAGGTATACTTAAATATTCACAAAGAATACAGGTGTAGATCTCTCATCACATATTGGAGCACATCCAAAGCCTCTAGGAAGAATATTAATAACCTTTCTCTTGCATTTCTGTTGGAGGAATAGCTCAATTAGTTTCAGTCTGCTGTCTCTCCCTTATCTATTATACATTTGAGTGGTTATACTTTGTTTCTGAAAGTGCACATGGAAAGATATGCATTAACAAGATAACAGTACACAGGGGAGCATATGGGCACCCTATACCAAACTTCTTGAGCTGCTCTACACCTCCATCCACTTGTATGTGTATTTACACTATTTGCTCTTCTGCCCTTTCCCTTTGTTGCTGTTGAGAACTTCCAAATAAAAACAGAAATCTCACTACCTTAGGTAAAGCCACCCCAGTCAGCTTTCTGTGGCATGTGTTATGAGTGGAATGAATTGAAAACACAATACAAAGAAGGATAAAAAGGGTTAAAGGGAGGGAAGATATGAAATAGAGGGACAGGGTGGCAGTGAGGAACATAAGCAGTGCAGGAGACTGCAGCTCCAGCAAAGAAAAGAGAAGTAGGAAGGGAGAAACTGTTAAATCTGACAAGAAACACAGAGAAAGGTCACTTCTTTTTGAACTGTGCCCTGAACAATTTTATTTATTGTAATATATCTGTGGGCCTGTAAAAGAATGGATCATCTGTTAGCCTTTTGCCATTTGATTTCCACTTCTACTGAGTCATGAAGGAGACTTGGATGATTAATGACATAGAATCATAATTTGTGGTATATGCACGTTCCCAAACACCTTCTAGAGTTCAGTGAACAGGTCAATTAATAACACCTATCACCCCTTAAAAGTGGGTTAATCATCTATGGGGGATAATACTGTACATATTTCAAACTCTAATTACCTAACATGATGCTCTAACAAGGTTCATTTTCCATCATGCCATCTACCATAAATGTTTCCCATGTGATATACATAACATGATTTGACTTTTGAAAATCTTACAGACAACCATTATCTCCTAGGATACCTATTAAAAAAGAGACTAGAACACAGGTAAGAAATATCAAAAGAATGTCATTTAAGCTGGCCAGATACATTCAGTTAATAAATGATGGCTTAAGTTAAAAAATAATCATAATAGATGTCAGAAAAGGTTTATTGAGTTCTACATTAAAATAGTGTAGAATTTCCGAGTTGGAAAAAATATATCTTCCATTCAGCTTGGGGAAAAAAAACCCCAAAACAAAAAACCCAACACAAACTAAACACAACACTTCACGACTTTGTGGTTTGCAGAAATAACACTACAGAACTCCTTCTCCAAAACACATGACTATTCAACTGAAGCTACAGAAAAAAATACTGCCATCTGTTATCAGCACAGAGCATATAACACAACCAAGGAACTTGTTTCTAGGCAGAAGGAAGGGTACCATGTACTGCAATAACAAAATCACTATGCTCACTGGGAATGAATATTCTAAATATTCTGTTTGAGGTAGCTCTGGTATGAGGCTAGGGAGTGCCTTGAGTCATCTCTCATTCCTGTTCAGAAAACACATTGCTAGTGAGTAAAACAGTCTGAAATGCTACTGAGACTGTTTGCATTGGGGATTGAGCCTTATTCCTGCTCTACTCTAGCAATTCTTCAGTCAGAGCACTGAACTGTCTATGTGAATTTATGATTTACAGTTCCGTGTGGCTTGGCTTTATGTTTGCGTTTCTCATGAGAACAGAATTGAAACAAGAATATCACCGTCACTAATGGAATACTCCTTTACCAAAGGTGCCAAGTTAGGGACAGAACCAAATCTCTCAGTTCATAATCTAGACCTCTTCTAGCTAGCTCTTAGCAAGTTCACTCTCCCATTTTAAAGTGCTTTATGAATTGCAACACTCTGAAACTCTTCTTATAGCAATAACATCCCAAATGTGCTTCTTCATTCTGTTGAATGTAAAATACTATTTATTGGAACCTGAACCAGAAACTTCTCTTTTCCCTCAATGGAGAATATTGTAACCTTTAGGCTCTTTTTGGACCAAGAGCTTCTTTTCTGACTAGTGGAAAATGTCTCTGCTCAGAACAGTTATCAGCTGCCAGGGTCATCTATCTCCAAGAACAGACTAGGCATGGGCAGAAGCAGGGACTGAGTCTAGGACTCCCCCTTCTCACTTTGAGAGTCTAATACACATGAGCTGTTCTGTTCCCTTCTCTCTGACATGCTTTGAAAGAGGAGAAGGGTATCTTGTTCAGTTGTTTGAAGGAAAGATCAGAGGTACCTACGAGCAGAAGAAAGCTCTGAACTGCAGCTTCCCTGCATACAAAAGTGTCTCCTTCAAACATAGAGAAAAGCTTCTGGGAGGGAGAATTTAAGACTTGTTACTTGCTCAATGTGTAGAAACACCATTGGGAAGCTCTTGACTTCTCTTTGCTCAGCTTGCTGGCTAATTTAAATTTTCTAAAGTGTCTTAACTCGCCTTCTTCCCTGTACATTGAGCATTGGGTTTTATGCTGTGGTATAAATCCCAGGGCCTCAGAAAATTAAATTAGACACTGATATTTGAGGGGGGATCTAAGGACAAGAGTCAGTGAAAAGAAACTCTGACTTTCATCCTTCCATGTAATACCGTCATACCTCCCAGAATGTGATGGCGAGAGACACTCTAATAGCAAGTACTCACAACACGTAAGTACTCACTATTAATATGAAGATTTACTTTAGAAAATAAATTGTGCATGGGTATGGGAGGAGGATCATGTCCTTTGTGTTCCTGTTAAGGAAAGGCTACAGGAAAGGTTAGTTCCCTTTACAGGAAAGTTTTGTTCCCTTGAAACTGTGCTATATCCATCAAGCCCTTGAAAAGAATCAGGTAGATATTTTAAGACATCTAAAACAGTTCCGGACAAACGAGGCACCCATCTCCTAACTGACCTGTGACATGTTGCCCAGAGAAGCTGTGGATGCCCCATCCCTGGCTGTCTTCAAGGCCAGGCTGGATGAGGCTTGGAGCAACCTGGTCTGGTGGAAGGTGTCCCTGCCCATGGCAGGGGGGTTGGAACTAGATGATCTTTAAGGTCCCTTCCAACCCAAACCAGTCTATTATTCTATGATTCTATGTATGTAGATACTTAAATCGGACACATAATATGGTTGTGAATGCAAACTGATTTGCCAGAGAAAGTGTATGGCACAAGAGAAGATAAATTCTGTTGACACACTGAATGATGTAGAGTATTAGAAAGGTAGGTTCTCCCCTTGTCACCACCATCTAACTTTTACAAAAATGATTTTTGCTTAAATTAATGACTCTTAAGGTTTTATTGGCTGATGATGAGATTGTAACAAAGAAGGAAGTTAAGATGTTAGTATTACAACAGTGAACTATGGTGGATGGCATCATTAAAATTCAAGGAAGATTGTCTTGCAGCAATTTAAAATGCAAAATTTAAATGGTGCAATAATTTATTTTATTGGGATGCTTGTGCAAGTAGATGCTTATTGGGAAAAAAATATATGATTGTACAACAGTGTTATAATGGACCAATAGCTCCTTTGGTGTGTATCTTGTTGATGATTATTACCCAAGAAACTATTTGTGCTCTGAGTTCCCAAATGAAGAAGAGTAATTCACATACTTAACTTGCATTGGATAAGGGTCTAAAACCCTTTGGATCAAATGTGAGAGTAAAATGAGAAACAGTTTGTCATCTCTATGTTAGAGAATTCAGTGGTTTCCATAATAATTGGCCTCCCACTTAGTGGAAGTAGGAATAAGTGGTTGCAGAGGGCTGGTGGGGGAATCAAAATAAGCTATGTTGAGAAGCAAGGCATCTTCACCTGACAGAATCACACTTACATCAAGCATTTTGGTGTTATCTTTAGCGTAAGAATCACGTGAATTATGCACCTTACAAGACTGATGACATTTTAAGCGGAGGCCAGCATTAAGTGCAGAGCAAACACCTACCCTGCAAGTGATCCTAAGAGGTAAACAGACTGGATCAAGTAGCCTGAATCCAAGCTGCTGAACAGCTTGCTTTGACATGCAGGGTCCTTCACTGTGAAAGGAAGATTCCTATTGAAATTGTTGACAGCTTTCAAGTATCTCTAGTGCCTCTCCACCTAGGGAGGGGACTTAACCTTTGTGCTGCTGTGACACCTCAAGAAGAAAGGCTCTGAAACTGGAAGGAAAGATCAGAGGAGAGAATAAGCCACTTATGCCAGTAAAAATGGCTGAGTAGAAGAGAGGGGAAAATTGTGCTCTTTGGGGGAAAACAAAACAAAACAAAACGAACTTGAGCATATGGCTCCAAATCTGTGACTATACACGTATTCCTATCTATGCACTAAGAAATGGTCTTATTAACACCCAAGGATGCTGCTGGTACAGAGAACCTTTGCAGATCTGGGTCCAGTTTGTAATGTTATGATATGGCTTAGGCCAGAGCCCATGAGCCATCTGAATGAGCTAACGAAACATGTTTTTTTTTTTTTTTCTTTTTTTCTTTTTTTAGTGTGTGTTTTTCTTTAAGAAGATTTAAAGTGTTCCATTTATTGTTTATAGTATCTTTACTATTTGGTCCAGGGTGGAAAACTGAACCTTTGTGATTTAAAATATCCATAATTTTACTTTACTTTTGTCTCTGTCCATTCAGTCTTCCTCCAAGGAAAAAACTCCCAGCATTCCTTCTGGGTCTTTTTTCTCTCTTCGATATGAAAATCTGATATTTTTTCTATTGACATGTGTCTTTGGTGAAAAGATGATTTAAATTGTGAATACAGATGATAGATAACATGGTGTGTATATATATAAATGTGTGTGTGGGAAATGTCCAAAGTTCTCTTTTGAACTTACAGGCAGAAGACTGCTTCTTGCTTGCTACATTTGGTGCAGGCTGGTTACAAGTTCTGGTAACACCTAGACTAAACAAATGTGGCACTTCATGAGTCATCCAGTATCTGAAGAGACATGAGACAGATCTACCAGTATGGAGGTTGATCATGTGGTGTGCTTTTGCACTAAGACTCTTTTGACTGGGAAAGATAGAAACTGGGTGCCTAAAAATAAGAGGTGGTGCTAAAATTAAAAAAAAAAAATCCTGAAAGGAAGAAAACACCTCAGAAAGAAGAACGTGAAGATCTTGGAGAGCTGAAAGATCTAGAAACGATGGGAAGATCCTGGAGATCAGGCAAATGCATGGGGATGAATGCTGGTGATGACCAGGGACCTGGCCAGGGACATCTGAGAGGTAACTGGAGAAACAGCATGGGTCAGTGTGGCTTTCTGCCTGAATGTGCTGGGCCAGCTGCCACCTCCCTGACCCTCATGGGCAGTTGAGACCTGGTGATCTCAAAGCCATTGGAAGAATGAGTGAGTGAGTGGGTGAGTGACATAACCCATCCAGCTCACACATCTCACTGGTTCTTACCTGTCCTCTGGAGTCTAGATCCCCTACAGTGTTCTATGGCCAAAGGGAGACCTTGATCCCAGCTGTGATTCCTTGGTGTCAAAAGAAAACAGGTCCTACTAAAGCAGTGCTTAACAATTGTGGGTTAGACAAAAAAGACACAGCTGTGGAATCAATGGGGTTCTAAACAGAATGGAAAGATTGTATAACAGGAGAAATGTGATCTGCTAAATTAGTAGTTGTGGAGGTTGGAGCACGTGTAACATGGATGGCAAAAGGGGGTTCAAGGTTCCCTTTTTGCTATACTTCTATAATGTGGGGTTGTAAGTGAAGGGACAGAAAAGGGGCAGTGATCATGAGTCAATCCTCCTCCTTACTTCTCAGGCCAATCCCCCCAGGTACACAGCAGCTGAATGCAACCTGAGTTCAGTTGGTATATCCCCTTGTTATATTTTACTAATCAAAAAACAAGCATATGGTGCTTTCTGAAGTGGATGGTGATGTGGGACAAACTGGCCACTACAGAACTTGTCACCTTGTCAGGCAGCTCAAGTGAGACGCCTGCTGAAAGGCAACTTCAGTAGGTACTGGCCTCATGAATGGTCTCTGATTAATACAAGGGAGTTCGTTGGCTTGTAGAGAAGAAACATCAACAGCCAACAATGTCTGAGAATTTGGCAGACAAGCAGAGACAAAAAAAAATATTGCCATTTTATACTTAGAATTGGTTTATTTATGTGACATCCACCACACATTTCTACATGTTTGCACAGAATTATTTATCTTTTCCTGGTAATTAGAGATTCCCCTTACTCCTCTGTTCCTCACTGTTTAATGTGACACCATATCGATTAGGTTTCCAGAGCATACCACTCCAGACATATTTATATGGCTGTTTCAAATGATTTACAGTAACTAATGTTGTAACAGAAATATCATTTTTGAAATATAATACCAGTCAATATCAGTAAAGGTTCTGCTAATGGCCAGAACTCCTTGTACCATGAGAATGAGTTGCCACTAACAACTTATCACCTGAAGGCCCTACCTTCAGGTTGATGTGAGCTGGCATAGGACCAAATTTCAGTGCTCAGTGGAGCTCTACAGACTTATCTCAGCTGAAAGTCTCTCTCTCCTAATTACCCTGATAGTAAAGCTGGATAAAGCACAAACAAGATGTCTGCAAACTAGGAAATTGGTCTGAAGCCTGTGATGGTTCAGGAAACCAAAGTTCCCACTTTCCCTCTTTCCAGGGAATTCCTCTTCATTGCAGAAACAGTTTGGATCAACAAGTATTAGTTTATTTCTGTGAAACATTAGCCCTCAACAGGAGAGAGGTAGATTAGGATGATTTTAATCCAATGTTAAAAGACAGTTTCTAGAAAGATTTGAAATTTCATAAGAAGGCTAATACCTCTGTTGGTATTATGTTGTCTTAATTCTTGCATTACCTAGACATAGAACAGACACTAATGATTTTAGCTTTTGCAAAAGACTTATCAGAAGGAAAAATATCACAGATTTAGGATTATCCATAATTAATGGGCGATATTATATCAGAACCTGGAATAACATACATATCCAGTGCTTTTACCAAGAAATATATTCTCCTTGTAGAGATATCAGATAAGAAGGAATCATAGAATAGTTTAGGTTGTAAATGACCTTAAAGATCACCTAGTTCTAACTCCCCTGCCATGGGCAGGGACACCTTCCACTAGACCAGGTTGCTCCAAGCCACATCCAGCCTGGCCTTAGACACTTCCAGGGATGGGACATCCACAGCTTCTCTGGGCAACCTGTCCCAGTGTCTCACTGTAATTGCAGAATTTAATTGCTGAGGTTTTATCTATTAAAGCAACATGACAAGTGTATTGTTCTTACCTGAACACCAAGGTATTTGTAAATATTAAGGCAACAACTTTTTTTGTATAAAACTTCAATTTTTACTTTGCAAAATTCAAAATATCGAATGAAGTCTAAATGAATGAAGTCTACAGTCTGTCAGCAGAGTGAGTGATCAAAGCTTTGCTGTGTAGACTGGTGGTTTTATTACTAAATGAAAAAAATTCCAAAAACTCTTTAGCATTAATAGAACTGACTTGATCTCCAGATCTGTTTATAAATCTATTTTCAGTCTTTCAGTACATGCAGTAACAGTTGTGGAAAGGACATCTTTGTTTTCCAAATTGAGGAAAGCCTCTGCATTATGTGAAGTCTTTTGGTTATCTGAAAGATTTTGGTACCAGAGAAAAAAAACTCTCCAAACAGCAGTCTGAAATGTCTGCAGCATTTCAAAGCAATGGTTCAAGAGGTAGAATTTTTAGTCCACAACTGTAACATGTAAATGCTGTAGACGGATTTGAGAAAAATCTCAAGTTCTGCAGGAGAGTTGCATCAAGAAAAAAAACTTCAAGTCCATGTAAAGGAATATTGTTCTGGAAAAGCTTGTTCTTATAATGATAATTAGCTTTTCAAAAAATCTTTCATCACCTATCATAACCTCTTTCATCCAGCACTGATTAACCTGGTTGACTATGGATGTAAATAACTATAAATTCTGACTTTAAATTCCAAACGATTTTTTTTTTCTATTAATGGCTTAGAGGACTAGATGCATTTAGTAGGCTATAATTAGGGTTTGAAGACAAAAAGACACCTGAGTGTGTTAAATACATCTAAAGACAACCTCACTGCTTGAAAAGGTCTGAAATTTGGAAGTGCCAATTTCCTATGAGAATGTGAAAACTGAAGAAATTTTTGAGATTTGTAATATATTTAGAGTATCTATACAAAGCATGCTGAAGGGGGCCTACAAGGGTACTGGGAGAGGACTTTTTACAAGAGCCTGTAGTGATAGGACAAGGGGTAATGGGTATAAATTGAAATCAGGGAGGTTTAGATTAGATGTCAGGAAGAAATTCTTCACAGAGAGGGTAGTGAGGCACTGGAACAGGTTGCCCAGAGATGTTGTGGGTGCCCCATCCCTGGATGTCTTCAAGGCCAGACTGGATGTGGCTTTGAGCGGCCTGGTCTAGTGGAAGGTGTCCCTGCCCATGGCAGGGGGGTTGGAACTAGATGATCTTTAAGGTCCCTTCCAACCCTAACCATTTTATGATTCTATGATTCTATACTGTTCAGGGATTGTGAAATCCCTAATTTAAGATCAGATCTCTAAAAAGAAGAAAACATTTGTCTTCTCTTTCTGATTTAAATTAAAAAAAAAATAAATCAGCTTTAATAGATGCACCGTATAGCCAGAACAAATACAAATTTTGAGAGGGAAACACAGACCCATAGATATACATACAAGCAAAATAAATGCAAATTATTCAAAGATAAATCTTCAAAAATGCAAATAAAATTCAAGCAATGTGAAGTATCAAATATAGTGTGGAAGCAAATGTATCAAAGTAGTGCCTTGTTTTTAGACAGAGCTTCATTTATTTGTAAAGCAAATGCATTGTAGGAAAGTACCAAAAAACTAGAATGTGCACACACAGAGACACACATGCACATTGAAAAAATGAAGATTTCAGAAGCAATGTGCATGAAGCACTAGCTCTGATCAGTAACACTACCAGGAAATGTTACACCATATCTGTTCTTCAAGACAGCTACATCTAGTGACCAGAAATACCCCTTAACAACCTGTGAATGTTTCGTGATTTTTAGGTTAAGCATTTGCACAGCAATCATAATGATGGGAAAAAGGTCATTTGATTTTGTAGAGTTTACCCACAGACAAAACCACGATGATATTGAACAGACATTCAGAAAGCCATATACAAAAAATATAATTACATATGAGAGCACAGGGGTGGAATAAAGCCATAATTAAATAGAAGATACATAAAGAGAAATGTAAATTAAAACCAAAGCTAAAGGAAATACAGATGAAATGTCAATAAGTCAAATTCCCACCATTGAGAACAATATTATGAAAAAAGCTGTGAAAGGAAAAAGAAAGAGTTAGTTCCTGACATTGAAGGATTAGATATTTTTGTAAAAGTAGACCTGTGGTCCACAGTTGGCACAGATTTGTCTGTGTATGCTGAAAAAGAATACATACTGGTTCTGGATTATTATTCCTGTTACCCATAAATAGTATTGTGTTAGAGAATACAGGTGACCATGTAATCTCAGATATAAAATCTATATTTGCTACCACCTGTGGTAATGGTAGATAACGGACGACAATTTCGTCGCTATGAGATTAAATGTTTTGCAAGATGGTATGATATTAAACCCTGCTTGGAGTCTTAGCCACAGTCCAAAGGTATTATAAAAAATATTTTTAAAAGATGTTAAAAGAGTGGTTTAGAAGGCTTAGGAGTCAAGTTCTGATCCCTATTGGACATCATTAAATTACAAGGCAACATTCAGGAAATATCTGTGAGCTAAAACATTCTTTAAGAGAAAGCTTGGATTTAGGCTTCTCGATCAGAATATCATTTTTATATTAAAAATAGGGAAGCTGAACATTCTTGTAAAAATCTAAGAGAGTATCACATGAATGAAAACCTTTCAGCTGCTTGACTGCACATTTGTTTTGATCGAGTAGAAAACTGTAAATGTGTAAAAAGCAGAGCACACCTTCACCGATTTCTAAGATAAGGAAAGGAAAAGAGTTTCCAAAATACAAGACAGAGGAGACATTGGAGAAACCAGGGATCAGACAGTGTCAAGGGAACAGATGGTGCAGAGCACTGCAGCTGCTGAGTTCATGAGATGTTTCCCCAGGAGGGGAAGGCTGCCAGCTCAGAGAATGACTGAGAAATGCTGATGTGTGCTCATATTACTGATACCTGTTTCTTCATTGGAGAATGACAGTAAAAGAGAAAGGGGCCCTTGAAGAGAATTAGATTACAATTAGATACCCGCCCCTGGACTACATGGGTGTATATCCAGGTTGGCTGTTCAAATGAGTTGTCAGGAACCAGAAAATATACCCATATGAAACAGACACACTTAGCATAGAGATTCCTTCATCTCCCTCACAGGCTCTTTGTTGTAACTCTTTGATATAAAGAGCACATGAACCTTTAATATCAATTTATTAAAAGTTCCTATGTTCTTTTAATAAACACTTAGATCTAAAATTGCCACTCCAACAAAACTTAAATTACAGTGGGTGTCTACGTAGTTCTTCATCCACATCCACAAATTCTATCCTTATATGTGTAGGTGTTATATATATTTCAGACACTGTGGTTTGGGATATTAGGAAATGGAATGAAGTTGACCCAACCTAACAATTATTAATAAATATTAGTAAAAAACTAGGTATATTTTGCACTAAAACTGGAAATTTAATGCTGAATTCAACTAAGTCAAGTTATACTTCTAACTGAGGTCCAAGAAAATCATAGATATGAAGATTACTTGGAGGGATTTTGGGGTGAAGTGGACTGGATTAATTATTTTTAGGGAAAATTCAAATTTAAGAAAAAAGTTGAGGAGAAAGTTAACCATTTAAAATTCGGTTGAACACTTCTGTTAAGGAAAGGAAGTACCGCCTGCTATTTATAAAATATTACTAATAGTTACTTCATGCGATACACAGAAATAGACTTTTCCTCTTGTCTATTAATCTACAAGTGGAAATTCTTAATCCTCTTGATAAATTTCAAATAATGAATGGGAAGTGACGTAGCAGGATGTTGCCCATTCAAATGTTGCCCACGAAAATAATCTTACAATTTCAAGTATGAAAATATCTCCATTTAGAAAATTTAATCAGTGCAACATCCCCACCCAAAAAAACCCCTAAAAACCACACCTCAGAAAAAAAAAAAAAGAAAGAAAAAAAGAAAGGTGTTACTCTGAGACCTACTGAAATCGTTGGAATCTTTTTGCTAATCTCAATGTGTATGGTATCGGACCTCTAAAGGTTCAGTACAAATTCTTAGACTCATAAGTACTGTTCCCATATAAAAGGAAATGAAACATTGTTAGGACATTTCAGCTCAGTAAAAAAGGACATCACTGTCCATTATCAAATCAATGGCACAGGGGAGGTTAACCACTTGTTTTAAGTGTTTCTGTAATGCAAGAGGAGGCAGAACTGCTAGGAATGACTTTTGTCAAACACAGTGCACAGTTAACTGGCATCTTACAACATTAAGTGCTTGCAGATGCAAACAGAAACATAATCTAATTCGTACAGAGCACTTTTCATCAAGATATCTCAAAAGTCCTTTAAAAATGATATAACATCATCCGTTCCACTGCTAGAAATAGAGACATGGGGAACTGAAGTGAGTCAGAACACACAGAAGCCCTGGAAGAAAATCAAGATTTCCTTTCCATCCAGTTAGTGCTCAATCCTGTAGGCTGCATCACTTCCCTGAGCCAACGTGTGCCATTTCTTAAGAAATCAGAAGGAAAAAGTGATGGGAAGCAAGTATAAAGAGTGACTACAATAAATAAACTCAGCAGACGCTGTAGCTGTTTGCAAAGCAGCTGTTAAATGGCTTTTTCCAAATGTAAAGGGCCAATTCTCAATAAGGCACACTGGAAAAACCTCACAGTGCAGCAAAGTGTGAGCTTTCCTAAAGAGATCAAATCTTTTCAGGGGTGTGTTTGCGGGAGAGAAGGATGTCCAAAACATATTTTCAGCCTGCATCAGGACGTTACATTAAAGGTTTTACTCTGGACAGTTTTACTCAGAGAGTTTAGTGCCCGCTTTACCCCCTGGGCTTAGTCAAGGGAGAGTACAGGTACTTCTGAGAATTCAAATGTTTAATTACTATCCTTGAAATGGGACTCTCCCAGACCCCATCAGACAACAGCACCAGATAGAAGGGATGTAGCTAGAAATTAGCCTGAATGTGTCTTTATTCATCTTTCCTAAAAAGGTTGATGTGCAGATACTGAGCTTACCTGTAGAAAGAGACAGGATGATACCAGTCTTGAGGAACTCAACCAGAATGGTGTTACCTGGTGTTCCATAGCTGTCAGGCTCAGGTGCAAGCTGCATATAAAACTGGCATACAAGTGATCTAATTATGCATGCAAATACCTCATTAGTGCTCCAGCTGATTATTTGCCTGCGTAATTCCTGCAGTAAAGAAGGACATATTATACCCAAGCATTTTTATACATGCAGTTCTAAAAATCTGAAGCTCATCCAGCAAACAATTTCTTCTCCAAGGATGATAAAACTGAAGAACCGCAGAAGCAGCAGCTGCATGATCATCCAGTGGGGGCCAGGGCCACCTGCTTTGAAAGGCCTGAGACCTTGCAATTAAGGCAAAATCTGTTCATAGTGCAGGGAAAGTTTCTTCTTGATTCTCAGTAGTTAAAAGTTGGTGCACACCAAGGAGCAAGAGGGCTTCGACCCTTCCAGAACTCTGAATATTTTATCTAAATACATGCCAGACCCTTTGTAATCCTCTGAAATTTTTGGCTTTAATAATAGACTAGGGATTTATTGCCACTGATTTCAGAACATTGTATGGAAATATGCATTCTTTAACATATTTAAATTCTAAGTCCACCTTCAGTGGGTATCCCCTTAATCTCATGTTAAAGAGGAAGGGAGAGTGGATATGCAGGTAAAGATCTGAATTGTCTCTATTTACATTTTTGCAGAATATTCAGGAATGCAGCCTTGACCCTAATTTAGGTTTCTACATTTTAATTATTAGTTCATAACCCTGATTCATGCCCCAAGGATATCTTTTCAATTAGAAAGCAAGTGGATGGAGATATATGTAGATTGCAGAGACCCAGTTTCAGCTCAGGTCGACAGATTGTTTCGGAAAACGTTGCAAGGATTAAATTATTTTGATATTTCTCAGATTGATTTCTACTGAAGTTCAGAGACAGGGACTTGCCTATATTTATCACATTTATAAGCAGAGAAATAATAAACAATAAAATAACAGTTGTCAGTTCTTGCATTGTTTATCACATCTGTTTTTTTCACCTTGCACACAGCAAGTATCAATAATTCACGTATCCATGAAAAAATTTCAGTAAGAGTTTACGTACCTCATGCCATTAGCAACAGATCACTTTTAAGCACCTTTAGAGTCTCCTTTTCTCTTTAATGAATTTGGTGCCTATCTTCATTTCAATAAGAAAGATTTATTTAAAAAAAAAGCACACTCTAGGCAACTCAAATTGCACAGCTCATGTAGGAGAATGCAACTCAATACTGTGCCAGCATTTGCAAATAGATTTCATGAATGAACCAAAACCCAAAGCCAACATTTTCAAGAACTTTGAGGCATTCTAGGAGACATAGTACCTTAGAAAATTTCTGATGCTCTGCGAGGCTTACATTTCAGCCCCTGCTCAGCTGGACAAAAGTTCAAACCTGGAGTTATACCTGTGCAGCTGCTGTGTGCACGGTTTTACTGGAAGAAGAGCTGCAATATTCAGACATGAGCAGCACCATGTAACCTGTTCCTAACCACACAGAGCATTTACATCATGGCCATGAGTTGCTTACATGGTGTCTGGCAAGTTTAGGTCCCTCAGTACAATGACTGCAGCCAGGGAAAAGGCATCAGCCTCCGCTTGATGCCAATGATGGGCCAGGACCAAGTCACAGATATCTGGATCGGGCTTGCAGGTGACTGTCTCCCTCTGCTCTGTGTTCAGAGCTCAGACTCATTCTGTAAGGATGGATGTTTATGTCTCTTCCAAAGACCTGAGTGAGTGTACAGCTTTGCTTTTAAAACAGGACTTGGCACAACCAAGAGAAAGAACATGGTGCAAACACCTCTCCTGTATATTGACTTCAAATTTGCCCAGGAGAAGGATAGACCACAGTTTTGCATCTATGAGCTGAGGAGAGCTAGCCTGTCAGCTCGTTTACCCCAGGAGATGAAATAAAATGTCACAGTCTAAGAGGGGGCAATTACCACCCCCTTGCTGAAACTATGCGGCAAGGAGGGACGGTAGAAACCGTTGAGGTGAGGAGATGAGGAAATCAAGCACGAGTGAGTGCGGCGAGGAAAGTTTGTTCTATTTGTCATCTTACACATACATCTCATTTCCTAAAGTGTTCTTGGAAGGGAGATTGTGTGGACAAGAAAATGTAGAAAGATAGAGGAATTGCACCCCCAAATGGAGTCCGATGTTTGGGAGGGGTTGGATTTATGCCTGGAAGTGAAAGCAGAGTAGATGTTTCTAATACAGACTGCATCTTGCCAGCCGGCCATAACGTGCTCTCTCTTAGGGAAGGGTGAGGGTTATCATCTATGTAAATATGCAAACACCATAAGAAATGTGAATATTCTGGCGAGCTGTGGGAAACAAATGTGGTCTGTTTAGAGCAAGTGTATATTCATAGAAGTGATGACATTATTTCAAATTCAGCAGGTTCAGAAGTTTTAAGGATTTTTTTAACCATTCTTTTCCAGCTTTGCTGAAGCTATTGCAGTATTTCCAACTGTATTCCTGATAATTTTATTTAAAATCTGAAAAAAATGCTAGGAAGTATAATACTCCACAGAGGCACTATTTTCCCCTGGTAGTGATAGCTCAAATGCAATATGTTAATGACAGTAAAAGTGATGCATTGCCTTATGGAACAGAATGTCTTATATTGATAATAGAGATCTGGTCATAGGAAATTTGAACATATATTTTGCTATATTTTGGTATTGCATAGATGCAATAATGTCACTCAAATTACTCAGTATCCCTATCATTGTAAAGTTGCAGTACTAAAAAACATGTATCACTACAAAAGACTCAGAGAACATATTTTTAAAATCCAGATGTGAGAAGCAATATTATCTGCTTCTAATATGGGAAACTGAGGCACAGTCACTCCCAAGCTCAAAAACTATGTTTCTTGAGATGGAAACATAGAATCATAGAATC
>NW_010258695.1:0-23167 GCF_000690775.1 Eurypyga helias
ATCTGCCAGCTCCCTCAATGCCCTTTGGTGGATCCCATCCAGCCTCATGGACTTGTGAGTGTCCAATTGGCGAAGCAGGTCTCTAACCATTTCCTCATGGATCATGGGAGGTTTGTTCTGCTCTCCGTCTCCATCTTCTGGCTCATGAGGATGAATGCCCAGGGGACATCTTACTTTAATAGTAAAGACTGAGGCAAAGGCAAATGTTCAGTTAAAAATATCAGCCAGCTATTCTCAGGATACAGACATATTTTCAGTATTTTTTTAATATTGAAACTATAGCAAGAATTAAAATATTTGATACACTTCAAGTTTATTATTAGCTGTGAGTGAAAGCAAGTCTTAAAATCTTCTGTCTAGATGTCGTCATGAAAGCCCAGGATAGAGGGTATAGCTGAAACTATGTTGCTCCAGGTAAAAGTCCACGAGTCCCACAGAAACTAATATGAGCCTTCCCTGCATCTTGTCTTTCCAGGAAGATGGTAGTTATTAGCTGCTGATCCCTACAAAGATCCATGTAGTTGAAAGAAGAGAAATTTATATTTCCTCTCTGTGATCCCAGTCAGACCCCATTTTTTTTAATGTATTTTTAGTCAATTATTAAGCATGACTGCAATTATGGTACTTTTAGGTGTTCAAGTAACATCCCATTATTACTTTTTAATATTTTTGTGATAGAATACTTGAAACCACTGATAGCTTTGTTCTACTCATGTAATTTCTTTCATTAAATTGTTTTCCTATATAATATAGATGGTTCATTAAGAAAGCAGTAAGCTGAGGGATATTACTGAAAGTATGTACTTCAAGGAGAAGTACATAGTCAATAGAAACATATTAATTGGTGTAGATCACACAACAGTTTTTTAGCCAATAAATTAAAGTTTTATGAACCATTTTCTTTTTGCTTATGCGGAAAGGCATTAATAGCCAGTCAGTTGAACTAGCGTACACCTATACTATATGCCTTGCACATAACTGCTTGGTTCTGAACATACCAGTAGAGCAGGAGCTGTTTATTGCTTTGCATGCTCCAGACAACCAAACATTGCTCAAGTAACTTTAAAACAAGGTAAGATAATAAGATTTAGCATGAGGTTGAAAGCATAGAGAGAGGGGGATCATACATATTCGACATTGTCTCCTTTACAAAGGAAAGATGGATTGATAAAAGCTATTAAAAACTTGAATTAATGAATATTTTATAGACTCTACAGCATTAAGGGGAAGATTAAACTTAAAGGTGGCCATTTCAGGCTTTATGCAGCACTTTATAATTTTATTTTCAGCCCTTGAAGTAATGTGGGTATAATGCCAGCAGACCAATTATGTTACCAGAATGAAGTAACCATCTATAGCACCTTTGCTTAATATGCAAAACTGCAGAAGGCACCTTTTCACTAGAATTCACTGTTTTGACACCATACATAGAAAATACCATCTTTTTATAGGAGATATATTTTTCTTCTTAGAGGTTTACTAGTTTGGTAGATTTCAAAAGGCATTACAAATTCCCTAACAAAATATCATCAAGAAGGAGAAAATAATGGGATTATTTTCTATCATTTGGGTGAATATGAAAGACTCGCAGTATGATACAAAACCTACTAGAGCTAAAGAGACCCCCTGTCTGAAAAACAGTAGCTTTATGTAAAAATCACTCAAATTCACAGAATTAAAAGCCTGATCCCATATTTCTGAGGCTTGGGATCCCACTTGTTCTACATTTAAAGTGAATCCATACTGGCAAGTTGTAGAGAAACTAGAAACAGTGTGGGAAAGCTAAGGAGTGTAGAAGGACAAAAATCCCAAATCATCCCCAGATCTTTTGTAGCTGCAAAAAGCAAGGCAAGAGTGAAGGGACCAAAACTGAAGAAGAAAATGGAGGAAGAATGTAGTAAAGAAAATCCCATTTAAGTGATGCACAAAAAAAAAGAACCACTCTTACAAGAACGGTAATGTATTTGCATTTAATTCCTTACTGGATCACACCAGAAAAAGCCAAGAGATCTGATCTATCCGTTTTCAGTTTCCAAAGAGTGGCTAAATAAAATGGGTAAGTTTATTACAGAAGCAATCCTTCCTTATATTATGGAAACTTAATTAAAAGATGCATTCCAAAGGGTCATGTGCTTTTTGGTGTGCAGAGATTGTGTACACTATTTACAATATTATAGTCACTAAAAGGTTTTAGAAAGAAAAAAGTTATTATAATTAAAAAGTATGATGTAAATGACATTATTTAAAAGGTTATGTTAAAAAAACAAACAAACAAAATATCAAACCCCAAACATGAGTATTGGGAAGATAGATGCAAAAAGCAACAGGAAGACTAAAACACTGATGAACTTGCTAACAGCATAAAACGTAAAACGAGCTTCTTCTAAACACACCAGAACCAGGGATGCTGCTTGTGATTCTGTAGGACCAATACACATTTGTAGTAAGAAATAAATCCTTTTAAAGGAGTCAGGAAAATAAATTCTTTTTTCTACACTCACAGAAAATTAATTATACCACGAACATCCTTTACAATGGGCATGTCAGACAGTCCATCTCAAATTTGTCATTAGATTAGACTAGAATTAGGAACAAATAGGTAGAATGAATAAGCAATAAATCCTCAAGACCAAGAGATATTCAGTAAGATGTTCTAAAGGCAATCAGGTATGAAATTACAGTAATGTTGTAATATGTACCCTTTTGCTTATAACTACCTTGGTGCCAGAAAAATAGAGGTGGTTAACATGAGACCAATATTTCAAGACAGTTCTTACAGGATTTGGTGAACTACAAACAAGTAAGCCAATTACAAGGAGTTTCAGAAGGATCTCATGACACCAAAAGATAAAGCTATAAAAAAAAGTACATAAGATGTAATGTATAAAAATCTAAAGTGAGGCACATTAGATAATAATAGTAACTTTAGATATACAGTTAGGACTTTCAATTTGCATTGCATTGTTCATATGTATATTTGGTGAACATTTCAGAAAGCTCTCATTTTATTTCTGATGCAAACCATGCTTTTTTAAACCTCAGTTTTTCAGCAATCTCTCATCAGTGCTGCAAACGAAGCCTAATTTGGAAGCAAAACTAGACCTAAAGACAAAAGCTGTCCCAAATAGGAAAGTTAAAAATTAGAGTATTTCCATTTCTATCCATATTTACTTTCCAATAATTTTTAGCCAACTGAAAAAATTAATCACTGATTCTTTATGCATTTGACTCAGTTACACTCCTTGTAATTCACAATCCACTTGTATTTTGTTTCATTTATTAAGCAAAAGGCACATTTTCCTCATTTGATGTCTTTAATCTCAGTCTTTATATTTATTGTATTCTGAACAAGTCAAATATGCAAAAATTCATTTCCCTATCTGGATGCAACTTAGGGACTGGGACTGATTTAACTTTTCAGATTATGTATCAGTGAGCTGATTTTTCCTTTTGTTAATGGCATAATAGGGCATAGCTCTAGCCAGTAAGCATGCCTCTATGTCAGCCCTCTCAGCCAGAAACTGCATGCAAACCTTCCTAAAAAGTTTTCAGTTCTGTGAATGACGGATGGGAACCACTTTAAGTTGGTAAGAATACTCAAGACAAAAAAATTTCTTACTCTAAGCACTATGTAGATAAGTAAAGAATACTACTTTTGCATAAGCTGAAGCAGAAGACTTAATTGCCTAAAACAGAGATCATCAGTTATTTCAAAAATGTTTTGCAAAAAATATTTGTAAAAACTATGCAGCAGAGGGATTGACAGCAGAGACCAGAGGTAGATTTTTATGAAGACGTGTTGCATACTGTCTCCTGCATGAATTTTGCTTATTTACAAAGTAATTATACCATGATATAGTTTAATACACACTGAAGCTGATTAAAAAAGGCAGCTTGGTCCAGTAAGTTGTGTAGAGCACATTGGGATACCCTCCTCCCGCCCCCAAACTCATCACTGGCAAGTAAATCACTACACTTCCACTGTCTTTGCTATGGCACCTGACTGCCACTTTGTGTGAGTTTACACTGCAACCTAGTCCAGTGGAGAACCTAACCTCAGTGGGTGCATCCATAAACTCCTTCATGGCACTGTTATAACAAAGAAAGGCATTGCCATGGTAATGGCCACAGTTACAGTATTTGCATAACCACAATAAATAACGAGGAAATAAAGCAAGTGGTAGCACAAGAAACTAAAAAAACCTACCTTCATTGGAAAATGTTTTCACATGTATGCCTTTTTAAAACATAATAACCACCCCTATGTGACATGGAAGGACTTTTTAGGAAGCCTTTGAAGACAGAACAATCTCTTTATGTACAACCAAAATGCCTTCCTCTCTGAAGTATAGTAAGTGATTAACCAGCACTAGTAAGACAACACAGCTCTTTAGGGCAGGAACTGAAGAACATAATCAGCAAATAACGCCAATTACTGCTAATCAAATAAATTAATTCATCTCCCATGATTAGTGAAGAACTCAGTTCCATCCACAAAGTGCTGTCTGTAGCAAATTCAGCCCAAGAATATGCAGCTTGGTCAGTAAAGTTTGTAAATAGCTTCGCAGCTGAAGTATGTTGTTCAAGTGAAGACCTAGCTCAGTTGCCGAAGTACTTCAAAATATCCACAGCTGAGATATGGAGCTCAGCCAGAGAAACAGGTGCCCGGATCTGTGACAAATCAAACTAAATCAGTACTGTATTCATCTTCACTAACAGTACATACCAAGAAGATTCATAAATAATATATCAATTATTAAACTGTGCAATGCAGTTAGCAAAATATAAACTATATGACTGTGAAAGTATACTGTTAAATTAATCAATGCATCTCAGTCAAGACATGGATGGAGTCTGGTCATTAACTTATTACTCTCATGGACATGGTATTCGGAAAGTTACTAGAGGGAGCTGTGGTGGGAGGACAACATGCTTGCCAGGGAACAGCACTGAACTATGTAAACATGCAACTCCAATGTATTTTCCCTTCCATAGTTTTATAGTTCTCTGCAGGATCAATGTTTGTGCTCCAGAGATGTGTCATGAGACTGTGGCTTATGATCTTTTAGGGTAGCTCTTTTCTGTTTGAAGACAAGAGCTGGGATTGAAGTATATTTGTCAAGGGATCTTCCAACTGCACTGTATTGTAAGTTGGTATATTATCTCTGGATGTGAGCTACACTAACTGTGGTTACGGCAGAGATAGGTTCTATTATTTTCCTGAGTTAGAGTGGACTCTACAGTGGTAGGTTGCATTTTCATATTCAATAACAGTGCTGCTCAACCTGGCCTACATAGTTAACTCCCATATCTTGCTGTCAGAAGAGGAATAATTCAAACTGGAAATTAATGTGGATGAAGAATAAGGCCCTTCCCTGTCCAACCTTTTTTCAGAGTCCTGCTCTCATTTACCACTCTAATTTACCATTACCAAAATGAACAGCATTGGAAAGGAACAGCAGAGGGACAGGAGTGTGTGACAGGATTTGCTGGCATTTCTGCAAGAGATACATGAGGCTCTATGGCCTCACCAAATTTTGAGGCCTTGAGAAGTCAAAGGTTGCATTCTGGGTTCTGTACAGACCTGCTACAATCTCAGTGGTTTTCAAAGTCAGCCAAGAAGCTGGAACCAGGGCTATGCAAGTATTTCCATAGTGACTTTTTTTTTTTTTGCAAGATACTAATAAAGCCAAAGCCTTTATTGCTGTCTGTTAACATTTAAAAAGTTGAGAACAAGATGCAATCTTAAAACAGATTCCATATAGTTTTCACATTGATTTCCCACATTTCCGCTTTGAATTCTACCAAAAAAAAAGGCAACAGGATTATAGAAAACTTTCTAAGCTGCAAGTTTGCTCACTGTGTGACTATTTGAACTTCTGATATCATGCTTTCAATAAGCTGTATCAAAGTGTTTCAGTAATCCCTAAATATAATGTTTAAACAGACAAAAAAATTGTGCTAGAAGTCAATTTAAAGTTGTAATATATATATGTCCACAACGTGTAAATCCTACTTGCTTATATATAAGTAACACCCAACTTCATACAAGCTGAACAAACAGTAAGAGAAGAACTCAGTTAAAATTATTTTTCTATTGGTTCCTTTAATTCTAGACTGAGTGGATTGTGAAAAGTGAAATTTTGCTCTCTAAAGGTGCTCTTACTAAAAGTTCCATTCATACTTTGTTTGTCACTAATTAGCATACCAAATTGACTTTTAAAAGTAAAAATTTAGCATGGCAAATATGTCCTGAAGTATAGAAAGCAAGTGTTGCTTGCACAAAATCTAGTAATAGAGATTTTTAACAAGTCAGTTCATGATTCAAAACCTTCCTTTGCTGGCTCTTAATTAAGAACATAGAGAACAGTAACTGGAAAACCTTCTCTATCACCTAAACCTTCTCTATCACAGGAGGCACTTAGGAAGCAAATCCTTCAATTTTATGGTGGTCACATGCATTTATCCATCATCATACAGGGATTTTTAAGAAAAAAGAAAGGTCATCTTTAAAATAAAGTGAAGCACAGCACACACAAGAAAAAAAATCCCACTCCTCTTTTCCCTAGTTTTTCATTTCTTGGATTTAGCAACTACTAGGGCAAAAACATGCTGTATCGTAAGTACAGACTAAACGTACACATCCTCTTAAGATTCTAAATCAAAACTAGTGGAATTTATTAATCTCATAACTTTTCAGGAAAAAATGTATTTCATACGTGACCAAACATATGTATTTGATAGTCCATTAGGGAGTGACAGTTATAAGTAGTTTAATATTTAGCCATCCTCTTTAATCCTGTGCTGAATGACCAAATGACCACTGCCTTCACTGGGCCACAGAACAAAGCAAAAAAATGTTATGAAGCTGGGGTAAGTAGATCACAGAATGAATGTCCAGTATTCCTTGATGAAGGATTGGCCTTTAAGTTTACTGGCTGCTGACTTGATAACCAGGCATAGGACTGCAGGAAATATTTCTTGTGATAATTTATCTACAACTCACCAAGTTGAGAGTGCAGTCTTGGGATCTGCTTGTGAATAAGCGCAGCAACATCATGGCCCATATACAAGGTGCATTTCTAGCTGAGCATGCATGCATGCCTTGCCTCTGTTCTGAACAGAAGAAATGCTGAACCTAATCTATCTTTCCTACATGCTCTCAGTCCCTATCTCCATGCAATTTCAATGGGCATAAATGCCTTCTGTTCAATTCCTTTGCACTTTGTAAAGCACAGAAGCCATTGCAAAGGCTTCCTCCTTTATGTTCTTCCTTTTGAACTCTTAGCTGCCAAGTTATTTCTCTGCCAAAACAAACATGCCTCAGAATATTTTAGAGAAGAGGTGATTAATGCGTTTTGGTTTTTAAATGTTCTAACTCTAAAATGCCCAGACTTTCCCCTCCAGTTAAAAAAGCCAAAACCACCTGTACCAAGTTAAATGAGACTCAAAAAATCCTTTGCCCACAAAACAAGTCAGAATAACTCCAATTTAATATCAATTTTCTTTAAGAAAGCAGATTAAATAAATATTAGCTATTGTGAAAAATCCACTTAGGGAAAATTTTGACATTATCCTTAATCATGCTTGTTTTATGAGTTTGGTGGAACAAGACACATAGTACTCAAACAGTAAAACAGAAATAACAAAGACCTGTACATAAAGAGGTTACAATTTAATCCAGAAAGATACAAAGAAAGAGCTGTGGATTCATGGGAAGAGTGCTTTGTAGCCTGGATTCTGTAGTGAACTACATGTTCTCTAATGAAAACTATTTTGTTATGTGAACTATGCCATTTTCTACTACTAAAGTTATAATCAAAAGTTCAGTTTAATAAATGACTTCATCAAGTTTTGACAAAGAATGTTATACTGCAAAGGTTTTATATCAGCATATGCAATATTATATAAACCAGCTACACATTTACTAAGTAAACATATCAAACTGTTCATATAGTATTCACCATGTCACACAGAGCCTGCAAAAATAAAATGCTAGAGATCTAGGAAGGGAACAGAATCCATGTTATCATTTCTATTTAGAACTGTGTAGAACAGTTTGACTTGAAACAGCTGGGATAGTCTATCTAATTGATTCTAATGTGCGTTCAACTTGTTTAGATCATTGAGTTGATTATGTAAATGAGCTTTCTATGGAAGATGGGTATGTGGGTTTTTTTCCCTTGGGTTCTCATATAGTATAATGATGACAAAAAAATTGTCACCAGGAAAATAGCAGCAGTGTTTAAGACAACCATCTGCCCCTGATGGCAAAGCAGCAGCTATGTGAGAGCCTGTGTTCCACATTTACCAATCGAGTTACTAGATAACTCGATTTACATAGAATGGGAATTTTGAAGGTTTATAGGCCTAACCAGTGTCATCATAAACTCCCCAAATGAAATGTTTTTGATAAAGAAAATTCTGCAGATCCTCAACAGCAAATCAATTATATAGATTTCTTACGCCACTGTGAAAGGTGTAGGAATTGGCTATGTTTTTGAGCCAGGGTGCATCATGGAATTCTTGTTGGGGTATGAACTGGTTTGCACCTTCACTCATTGTGGGAGCAATTTATGGCTGTAAATTGCATTTAGAACTTGGAGAAATCAAAGCTTAGTAACTTTGTAAGTGTTACAAAGAAGCTATAAGATATATTTCAGACATCACTCAGATGTCAGCTTTCCTAAACAAAGAATTTCACAACGAATTTATTAGTCTTCTAGAATTGACTCTCTTAAATTTGTTATCACAGAGTTGAAAATAAAGACCCACTTCAAAATTAATAGATTAGGAATTCCTGACAAAACTTTTACAATTACATTGCTAGGCATGTTTGGTACTATTAGCTTTTGGACTGTGAACTTTTAGGTTTATAATCCTGTGAGATTAATAAAAAATAGATTCTGAACAGATTAACATATTAAATCAGAAATACTCATTTGAAGAATTAAGAAAAATTAATATTGAAATGGGATTATTTTGATAGTAACTTTTTATTTACAGTATTATAAAATAAAAGCATACCTGGTACATAAGTACATAGCTGAAATTTTTTCTAAGTCTACACTTGATTAACTGGAAACCAGAATTTTTGCTGGAAAGCTGAGTAGTTCTCAATTTTTTGATTTATAATTGTTTCAAGTTGCTGTTTTCCAATTTTGATTTCCCAACTTCAGGTGTGGTTTTATATTTCCCCAGTACTCAAAGTAACTAAAACTGCATATCATTTAATGGATAGACATTGGTAACCAACAGTAACATTTTTTTAAGACTACGAACTGGCACCATGTTCATGATGAATTTTTGCATGTAAGTATTTTATAGATCAGAATATTACAATTATTTAGCTACTGTCTTATTGGTGTTTGTAGCAGATTGTACTTCTAGACATGTATGTTGCAGTTAACATAGCAATCTGTATATACAGCAGTGATAGTGGAAATTAAAGCATGAACACAACAGTCTGGAGTTGTCTAGCTGAGTTTATTGCCATTGACTTATTTGCATTTAGTCCAGAAAAGAATATAACACTCTGCTTTCAAATGATTCAACATTCTTATAACATTACAGTCACTGTTGAGTCCAAGTCCCCTGACTTTTTCTAGGCATTGGATCAGTGGGTAGGTAGTGTAAAATACCGTGGCTCAAGAATCAGATCTGTAGTTGGTTTTATTAAAACAAAAAGCAGGTTTGCTAAAAACAAAACCACTGCAGCAATTTCTTAGGCAGACAACTTAGTAAATAAAATTGTTTTCCTTTTAAATCACAAGAGCTTTCCTCCTCTTTGAACTTGTGCCTCCTTCTTTTGGAGTGTTAAGTGGCTTATCTCCCAAACTGTCCTGGAAAAAACTCTGATTTCAGGACAGTGAAGCAATGTGTCTATTATTTACAGTATAATAATCCTTGGACATTAAAGAGCTAAGATATCTGACTGAAGTTTACTTACAATTCTTTTCATATAATGAAATATTATAATAGAGATAGAAAATGCATTCACAAACATGAATGCATACAGAAACTGCGATTTCCACCTGTTGCCACAAACACAGAGCCACTGAACATTTATCTCAGCTTGCTTATCTGTGGGTATTCAGTGTGTATTCCTGTGACCAATTAATTTTTAATGTTCACCCTTCACCTAAATATTTGAACTTTGCGCGTGCTTGGAGTCCTATTTTTTATGGTATCTGATAGACAGAATCCAGTCTCTTTTGAGCAGTCTCTAATGTAATTTCCATTTGAAGCCGTTACTATTCAACAGCGATAGCAACTAGGGAGGCCAGAGATCACTCACTGCAAGCTCCACTGCTACTGAACTCATGCCAGTCATGAGTACTACAGATGTTTATTCTATCAGCAGATGGAAACTTCATGGGTCATCCTTCCTCCTTCCCAAGGGTAAATGTCAGTTTGAGACTAGAAAACTTGCTTTCTTGTCACCAGGTCAAAACTCTGACCTAATCAGTAACAGCAACATTTTAGGTTGGACATTAGGGAATCTTTTGATACATTAGCTGCTGACTCAAGCATATGTCCATGAAACTAAGGAAATACACCTTTCCCCTTTGAGACACAGGTTCCATCTTGTATGTTTGATATCAAAGCTCAGCAAAGTGCAGTTATTTTTAGCAGAAGTCATTTCTACCTTTGAGAACAGTTTTAATGGACCACAGATGAGCCATCAGAAGAAAAATAAATTGACTCTAACATGAATTCTATGCTACATAAGGTACACCATGAATAACTCTGCACTAGCATATTTTAAAATTTAGAATAAGATACCCAATTAAATATGCTCAATAGAAGCATAAGTGCATTCCTTCTTTGCTTCATCAGTACAGCATTAAAATCAGACAAGCACATTTCTGAGACAAGATGGTTTTTTCCTAATCTACAAAGATGAGGAACATGACAAATCACAGCTCAGGGTTCAGAAGTCAAAAGGACTGGCCAGTTGACTGTAACTAAGCAAGTGAGGCTACACCTCAAAAATCTTCCCTTACTGAATGTGCTGCCAGAATTAATTGGACATTGTGGGTGCAGTGCTACTTGTCACATACACTGATACGTCTCTGAGCATGTCATGTGCTGCATAAAAAGGAAATGGATAAAGCAAGGTTTAAAGGTCCATTTCCTTTTCTTTTCAGACTGCTCTGAAACATATTAAAGTTATCACACCATTAACATGCCTCCAATCTACTAGAAGCACCCAGTTGTTTTAATTGAAAAGACATGGTCTTCTATATGCTCATATAACCCATAGTTTCTCTCCAAAGATGCTGAAGTTTCAATAAAATAAAACAACAACTATATTTTTTCTAAAGCCACTTACAAGACCTCTCATAATTGACAGCTTTAACTTCATTGCCCTCTCAGTTCAGAAGAAAGTATGTGCATAAAATAAATTTAATCATGTCTTATTTCATTTGACTCTGTAAAGTAACAAACTATTAGAACAACCATGTAAAAAACAAAGCCAGACCTGCATTCTCTGCCAGCTCGCAAACTCCAGTTTCTATTGTTGCTGCCATAACTCCATTTTACTAGGGCACAATAACATTAAAGTTGGTAAAAGTTATAATCCTGTAAGTACTGGTCCATGCAAACAAGACCCTTTAGAATGGAATCAAAGTTGATTCAACATTTTCACCCTCAAACAAAAACCCCAGTATTTACAGTTATGTTACTGTGATGTATATTTACTGCCTGATGCCAGGGCCTGAATAACAGCAAAGTTTTATTCAAGAATCACTCGGGTTTGGCAGGCCAGTTAGCCTTTGAAAGCTATGCACCACTAGCTGTTTCTGGAGGCATTTTCTCATCATCCCTGCCACTTGTCTGCTGTTGGGTCTTGGAAAAGTTACTCCCTGCTACTACATTTTCCCCATTTCTGAAAATGGAGTATCATCTCTAATCGGTACAGCACTTCAGGATCCTGCAGTTCATTGGCTAAGGGTTAAACAGTATTTTTATAATTATTATTTTTCTTAATTTTTATTTATTTTATTTTTATTACTAAACCCATATATATACACACATATGGTACTGTGTGCCTGGTGTTTTACTGAGTCGTCCAAATACTGTGTCTTCCGATTTCAAGCACTGTAACTTCCAGAAATACAACTGAGAAATAAACTTTAACCATGCCTTAAACTCTTAATGTTATACTAATTAAAAAGGCAGCACTTGTATTAAGAACTGTTCCTTAGGAGGAAAGGTTTATAGGACTAGGCTTTTATTGTAAGAAATCAAAGACTGAAAGTGTGTCTTCATGGAAGTCATGACTACTTATAATAAATTCTTATATATTTATGTATACAGAGAAAAACAAAATTGAGGACCAGCTGTAGAGTTGCCTATAGGCTGTTTAAAACTCTACATGTTCAATCCCAGGTTTACATTCATCTCACACAGAAACTGCAACAAATGTACACAGCTGGGCTGTTAATCTGATTATTACTGTATTTCAAAGTATTCCTTAAGAAATATTTTTAGGACAGTTACTGTATCTGATCTTAATTCAACTGTCCTATACTTAACAATGGAAAATTATTTCACTTTCTAATATGTGAAATCTAATCCTTTCCCTTTAGAGAACCCAACTTGTTACAATTTCAGTGAAAATGTTTTTTACTTTCTGAGGATTTTCCTCACAGCATTTTGTTTCAGAACTCCAGGTTACAGGGCCATATTCTTATGTCGTAACATTGTCCCTGAAGAAATTTGATTTCATTTTACTTCAGACTCCATAAAGCTTGGAACAGCTGTTTCAGTCTGAAGACAAAGGTACCAAAAATCATCTTTTGAAGATACATTTCAGAGGGCTCTGAAGATTAAAGAACTATCAGAACTGAAATCAAACGCATAGTAAGCGATACTATCTGGAATCTTACTCAGAACCTACAGAACGCAATGGAACAGAACAAAGGGAGAAGGCTGGATTTAACATTTGTTCATATACCCCCTTATGTTAATGCACTCCCTACACTACCCATAGATAGCGTATTTATTACAGTTTCTAAAATTATGCCAAATAAGTTTATTCAGTTTTGTCTTAGGAAACACTAACTCAAAATAAATACTGGAGCAGAGAAAAAATACACTATAAGTTAGTTTAAAATTACGATAAAAAGCAAGAAGAAAGACTAAGCCAACTTAAAAGATGAAGTTGCACTGGAGTTTTTGAGTGGATGCAAGACATTGTAAGCAATCTGTTGGAAGGAAAGATATCACCAGTCACAATATTCAGGATCTAGATTCTGAGATATCCTTCTTACGGATTAATGAATTCTAATTACTGGGAAATAACATGAAAGGAAAATAAAATATTAGGTGGTCACTCTAACTTCTGAATGACTCAACCCTCCTCCTTATAATGAAACAGCAGCTCAGAAACACAGCAATAGAGAAATCACAAAGAGCAGATAATGATTCTTCATTACAGCATGATACTGGATGTCGCATATAACAAACCTTCATCAGGAAGGAGCAGTCTCCAACCTGGAGACGAAATGAGCCTGTGAAATTCTGAATATTATAAAGATTCTCTCTGGGGTCTAGCAGGTGTTGCTATCCACTGTCATAAATGTACTTGAAGTAATGAGAATATTAAGACAGTGTATACACAAGCAGTAGAGTAGTCAAAAACATAGGGAATTGATTGACCTTTAAGCACAAGAAAATAGAATTTTAAAAGGAAAAGAGTACAACTACTTTCAATCAGCGCTTTCCTGCTGCAATCAAATCACATATGAATGAGAGCTGATGGTAATCATAAATCAGAGCTGGAAATTTTAGAAAAGCAGTAAAGAAAGAAAAGTCATGGAAAGAATCTTCAGCTAGCAGAATCAGGGAGTATAAGACATGGTTTTTACATCTCAGGAACAAAACAGTTCTAGCAATAGCTCTGACATACAACCGAAAGCAAGTAATAGAAATAATAAAAATTAAGTGTACATATCTGTGGCACAGGACAAAACTGAAATAATTTGTTTAGTAAAAGTGATAAAAATTGTACTAAAATTTGTTATTTTAGTACAGCAGATCCATGTAAAATTTAAAGAGACAAAAACCAAATTACAAGTAATTTTAAATTAGTTGGCAAAGGACAGCTCTGAAGTAATAAGACTGATTGGAACATCTCTTGGATAGTGATGTACCTGCCACTGGAAATCTGAACACCAAAATGTGAGGTCTTCCTGCAAACACATGCTAGAGTTGCTAAGAGAATGCAGTTCTTGAAGTCTTATTTGTATTATACAGAAACTGAGAATAGTTGATTAATTTCTCTTCTTTCTTTACAAAATTAATTAGCCCGAGAGGAATATTTGTAACATCAGGTAGCAGAACTAGAAGCCCAAGCTATGAATCAAAACTCCAAGTAAATGAAATCTTAGGCTATCACACTGAAATACCTGATGAAAGGTGGGCAACACATGTCAATGACCAGTTTTAGGCAATCCGAGATCAAATGCTTGGTAAGCCGGAACTTCAATTTTAGGACTAACTTGACCACAAAGAATTCTGAACGTCAAAAAAAGTAATAGCTGTTCATGGTGAAAAACCAAACGTGCCTTTTCTTCTCTGACATTTGCCTTTAGAAATTATGAGTCTACATTAGAAACTGATCCACCCTGATGTGATTAAAATGACTTGCAGGAAATAGCACAGTGATACAACGGCAAAACAAAACCAATAATGAATGATAACACCCCTAGGAGAACACCACTAGTGAAAAGAGGGGAGACAGGTGATTTAGATTAGTTCAGTGGGTCATTTACTTTGACTGGAATATCAATTCATCACTGTGGCAAAAGCAAATTTGCTTCTCAAAGTAGTTGAGAGAAAACATTCCTTCCTTTTTAATTTAAAGATGTGTAGAAATTCAAGGCAATACAAATACTGTGAAATAAACATACGCGCCAGTACTAGAACAAACATTCATGTTGTTACACTCCATCCCCCTCCCCCCCGGCAATAAAGATGTCAAAATGTTAAATGGGAAACTAGTGCATGAATACCAGAAGCTGTCACATTAGATAGCAGCTGTTCACCCACAGTATATGAATTAAGAAATCCTGATTGATTTTTTAATTTTACTCAATATTAAACATTTTTTAGTTTTTCAAAGAAGCTATGAGTGGTTGCTTCATACAAGAAACATGTACAAACAGCAATTTGCAACTGCACAGCAAGGGTCTCAAGATAAGAGTCTGAACTATTTGTGAATGGGATTTACTATTCTTGGCCCTTCTGGCTGTTTACACTCCTGCCATCTCTTACTTTTTCCACTTATTTATTAGAACCAGTATTTACAGGTATGAAGGAAACAGGTACATGGCAACATTGATGGGAAGTCTTCACATAAAAATTAAATGAGAAATGTTAAGGCTTTTCTTACACATTTGTTTTTTTCTACATGAATTAAATATTGGTGCAAGATCTGCAGCCTGAAGGACTACTGATTTCCAGATTTAAAAAGTGGATGACCATATTTCACCTATCTACTGAAATTTAAGTTTACTGCTTTCAGTCCTGTGAAGGAATTTCAAAATTAAGAGAAAGTTACTCCACACAAAAATAAAAAGATGTATGGGATATGCAAAATCATTAAGCTTTTCCTTTTCTACATTCACTGAATCCTATCATTATTATTAGTGCAGAGCCCTGGTAAACTAAACGAACAATTGCCAGCATGAGTCCAAAGTCAGATGGAGATGAAAGCTTAAAATGTAAATGTATCTGTAAGAACACATAATTATAAAAAAGCTTCCAGCACTGAAAGATGAATCATAGAATGGTTTGAGTTGGAAGGGACCTTAAAGATCATCAAGTTCCAACCCCCCTGCCATGGGCAGGGACACCTTCCACTAGACCAGGTTGCTCAAAGCCACATCCAGCCTGGCCTTGAACACTTCCAGGGATGGAGCATCCCCAACATCTCTGGGCAACCTGTTCCAGTGCTTTACCACCCCCTCTATGAAGAACTACTTCCTGATATCTAATACAAACCTCCCCACTTTCAATTTAAACCCATTACCCCTTGTCCTGTCACTACAGGCCCTTGTAAGAAGACCCCTCCCAGCTTCCTTGTAGGACCCCTTCAGGTACTGGAAGGTTGCAAACCCCACCTCTTTAGGTAGAAATCATGCAGCTACTTTTTTTTTTTCCCTCTCCTTATTTCTCAGATGACATTTGAAGGATCAGAGCTTTATTGAACACTTGGTGGTAGGCATGTGGACACTGTGCTTCCTAAGGTTATCACTGCTTAGCAAAGTGTGCTACAAGTTTCACAGCTACTAAAATACTTTTTTTTTTTTTTAGACAGCTGGATAGTTGTTCCACTTCTATAAACACTACTTGGAGACTCCATCTGCAAATTAGCTCCTTATCAAAGATCTGTAAGAGGCCAGAAGAGATCCTATAATTCTGTAAGGGGTCAAGAAACATACATTTCAAACCTTCAGAAGCTTTACTGATTCCCAACCCAGAAATCTGATTTTCTTGGAGGCTTATAGTAAATATTGAGGGGCACGTGGGGGTGGGCTTGGGGTGGTAAAAAGTGAGGGTGAATGAGACACTTGTATATTAGAAAGCATGAAGTAGTAGCCCATTAGCTACTGATAGAAGTTCAGATGAGAAATAAAAGTGTTAAAGTTACCAATAGTAATGTTACTATGTCAGATCCTGGGAGAGGCTGCTGGTCATCCCCAGGGACCAAAGAGATCATTTCCCTGTTTATAATCAAAGGTGTAACAAAATTCATATCTTCTCCCAAAGGACTGTAATTTCTTTCTTACTTAAATAGTATTTGTAAAATTCACTGAAAATCCTAGAAGATGCTGTAACAGCAGAAAGTATTTTAGTACCAACTCCATTCTTGCTTGAAAACACAGTTCTACAGCATTCACATTCCCACCATTTATGCATCTCGGCATTTTCTCTGTGCTGTTATTTACACTTTATCTGCTAAAGTAGGCAGATTTCTTCACGTATAAGAGGAGGTGTTTTGGGATAGTTGTTTTTTGATTTTGGTGACAGATTGTAGGAGTTGTGAGAATAATCCAGATCTCACTATTTCGGTGTTTATAGTTTTCTTGTGCCCACAAGGAAAGAAAAATTTTCTTGGTTATCTTTTGCTCTACTCAAAAGATAAAAGCATTCCTATGTTAGTGACTCTCAAAGAAACCCGCAAACTCACTCATGAATGAGTCAGAGCTTAACTGACACTTTTACTAATTCTTAGTTTATTCATCTTTGCAGATGATTGCCTGAATCTAAATAAGTGGTAATACTACAAAACGTCACTAGGGTCCTATACAAGTCACCTCAACATCAAAATAAATTGCTTGTCATGAGAAAGGGACATAGCTTAAGCTTGAGGGTAATGTATACAATGCTATTTTAAGATGTGGTGTTTTGCCCAGGGCAGCATAAGAAATTCCATAAAAAGGTTTAGAGGCACAAGCCTAAGACAGGAATCACAGAACAGTAATAAGAATGTATATGAATTTGAGCAGATCAGGCTCAGTTTGTAATCCAAGCAGCATCTGGCTATATTCTACCACAACATTAGAGGGAAAACAAGTAAACATTGTCTTTGGGGGAGAAATATGACAACAGCATATATACATAAACATCTCCTTAGATGCAGAGAGCATTTAATTGAGAGTTTGTTATTGTGAATTCTTCACATTACAACAGGTTATTCTTTCCAGTATGTGTTTTTTCTTCAAGTTCTCATCAAGTAAAGGGAAAATGTATCTTTCGCTGCATATCAGTGAGATATGAATTCTATTCAGTAACACACATTTTTGAGTAACTGTGATGCTATAACAAGGCACTAACACAGCAGCACACTCTGCATACCAATGCCTACATTTCTTATACAGGCTCACTTCTGCCCAGTGGAACTAAGATTTCTTCAAAAAAGCAATGCAAGTGATTGCATTTGTAGTTGGGTCATATAACAGAACTCCACAGAAATAAGGTAAACAATACTCTTTTCCTCAGCCTTTAGGACATGCTACCTGAATATTTTTTTCAGGTAGTGCAGACACACAGGCCACTGCAGCTTGCCAGAAGAAGATACTTTTTTCCTGACAGATTTCTTAGCTCAATCTGCCCTTCTCCTTCTGTATTTAAATAGAGGATAATATTGTTAGGCCAAGAAAGGACTAAACCCTTGACTTCACTCAGATCAATGCTGACAGAGTTGGAATAGCTGATTTGCTGCTGTGGTTCACTCATCCTAATAACCTGTCTCTAAGAAGTGCATAACTTTGCACTCATTTTAGATTTAAAAACTAACACAAGGTAAACATGATTATGTCTGTATGAGCAACTTAATCTGTCAAGATAGAACTCAAGCTCAGTTTTCCAAGATCATATCCCACAAAACCAGTTAAGCTCAGTTGTGAAGTAATGCCATGGAGTCAACAGAAGTGGTCATGTACACAAGACAAAGCCCAGACTTAAGTGCTCTGTTGGATCCCTCACACATATCAGCATAATGCCCAGCACAGATATCTCTTCTTTGTAGACATCTACCTAATGGAAAACACAACTATCTTTTCTCATTTAAAAGACAAATCCTTCAGACTGGAAGGTTCTTATTTGCAGAAGGGGGGTAGGGTGGAGACTGTCATCTCTTCTAGTTTCAAATCCCTTCTTCAGATTCAAGGTCTGGATGCTGAGCAATGCAGAGAACAGCATTACTTTTAGGCTTTAAAAAATAACTTTGTTTCATGTGCAAAATGGAATATTAATAGGCAAGATGCTTCTTGCAATAGCATACCTTTATGACCAATGACTAATACTCCTAAATGTGTCTGTGAGAAAAAACAAGGAGCCTTGAGACTGTCATAGGATATATTTTCCTAGGAAGGTAACCATTTATATCTAAAAAAGCTTTTGCAATAAATGTGGCAAAACGATCTTTTAAGTTCAACCAAGCCCACATTTTTCAGTGGCAGTCTTGTTTATAGCAGCCCAGTGCTACATTTGCAAGGTTGTAGGTTAAATGTAATCAACTCTGTTTAGCTCAGATATAAGAATGTTATTCACAAGCAGAATCAACAAAGCCATCCTAATAAGACTCTAGGGTGTAAATTAGAGATAAGAAGAAAAATCTCCCAATTAAAGTTTTCCTAAAGGTTGAGGGCTCTAAGTCATTACACATTGTGGTCAGATCTGGATGCAAAAAAAAAAAACCACAAAACAAACCCAACCCACAAACAAAAAAAACCCAAACGCTCTTATAGTTGTGATGAGGCTAAGTCAGAACAACAGAGGGAATACATCCAGAGCCAGACAGACTATAGGCAGTCTGTTCTAATAATTGGTATGTGTATACATGAGGCCAAGTTCTGAGAAACTTCTGTTGTTGAAATCAGTGAGAACTCTGCTGAGGAAAAAGGAAAAAAGTGAGCAAGATACTTCAACATTTGGATGCAACATATTAAACACTGCACACACAGTAAAAATACAGAAAAGGACAGTAAATTAATTGTCTTCCAAAGCAAAATTAACTATTTCTGATTGACTTCTTTAGTATATGCCAAGTGATATAGATTTGGGTCTTGCTTGTTCATGTACTGATTTTTGTTTGACAACATGTAAGATCTATGCAATGCGAAAAGGAAAATTTTATTCAGAGATGACAGTTTTAATCTTGGAAAATTCTGACAGTCATTTACAGGGTCTGGGCTGGATTTAAGAGTTCTGGATTTCTTGCCTGACTCATTGACAGGGGTACAAGTACTGGACCTGCTCCTGTGAGGACTGGATGCCTACCAAGATTACATTTAGGTGTGGTCACATTGGACCTATTGATCATATAGGATAACTGTCTAGTAGCACACAAAGAAAAAAGTGGAGTGAGTTTCCATATTTTATATATTTCCTATTCTGAACATGCAATAGAGTGCTTAAGGGAGAGATGAAGAAATGTAAGACTTTTCAAACTCTAGATCTTCCCCAGATTTCAGGCTTTTGTATAGCTCAAGTCTTTTTGGGAGGGGGAAGTTAACAGCTAAGCCTTACTGGGGTGTGGGAATAGCAGGTATAGCTGTACAGAAATAACACCACACAAATTCAAGTCTACTCTGGCTCCACCTGCATGGGACTGAAATTAAGCTGATGAAAATGTCCAGGCACACTAATATTAGCCCACCTATTATGCTCACTTAAATATCCTGCCCTTCACTTTTAAAACCCCCCCTAGTAAATGTATCTTCCACATCTTAATTTAATCTAGCACTTACGTCAAGTCTTTCATGGTCTTCGAACTGCAATAGAAAATACACTCCAATTTCTACAAAAAACTTCTGAAAAATTCAGGAATTATCATAA
Source organism: Eurypyga helias (assembly GCF_000690775.1). Classification (NCBI taxonomy): domain Eukaryota; kingdom Metazoa; phylum Chordata; class Aves; order Eurypygiformes; family Eurypygidae; genus Eurypyga; species Eurypyga helias. The sequence continues at coordinate 20,356 of NW_010258695.1, forward strand.
TTTTTTTCATTATATTGATCTCTGTGGAAGAATTTGTTAATTTTTAAATTGATGTGGCGCTCTCTCTATGGACAGCTTACCTCGCTACAAAACTCTTAAGTGTACCTTAACATACCTAAAGTCCTCTAACTCACTGAAAATTGGGCAGCCAGCCTTGAGCTATATCCTTTCATAAAAGACCAGTGCTCTGTACCAGAATGCTGACACTTTTCCCCTCATGCCAACTGGACACAAAAGTAATCAGGTGTTAACTCCTAACAGATCAATAATGTAAGCCAAAGCTATATTAATACAAGTATCCTATCATCCCACACCTCACCGAGCATTTGCATCTTCCTAAAACTACTCGTTTCCAGTTTTCCTGATCTGTGCTGCTTTCTTTCAGCTTACCTGTATGCAAGCACCTGTTATTCCACATAAACTTCTTTAAAGCAAAACCTAAAAATTCAGAGGTTATCTCCTCATAAAACTCTGCTTTCCCAGTTGACAAATAGCTCATTGTTCATTCTTATTAAACCAGCATGTAAATCTATAAAAGGTGACCAGGAAAACAAAGTTTGCTACCATCATAAGTCTGCTCAAGTGCCTGCTGGAGGCACGGCATGCTCTCTCGACACCGTTATGTTCCTAATGGTCACCATGAGTGCAATAAAAAGCATTAAGAAATAGGAAAGAAAAATGCATTCTATCTTCATTTTGTAAAGAAACAAAACAAACCCCACACAAAACAAAAACACCTCAAAAGAACAAACCAAAGAAAAGAAAACAACCAAGAAACCCTACCCCCCACACCTCAGGACTTAAAATTTTATGCTAGTACCAGGAAAACTGATGGAGAGAAATCATGTGGAAATCTTTTATGATTACTAATGAAGATGTTGCTTGACTTGGCTCCTTGTAAGTAACTGGCAAAATTTTTATACCCTTAGTGCTTTTATTCCACCCCCTCTTCCCTATCAGTCAGCATCTTTGTTTACTTTTATTTGAATCAAAACAAAGATCCTCTGTGTCTACTGTAAGATTTCCACTGATTTCAGTGTTTAGAGAAAGTTGTAATTCTTGCCAACAATTTGTCTACTGCCTGCCTTCATAACTTATTTCTTTCCAGGCCTGACCAAGACAGCACTGCAATGCAGGGATCCATTTCATTATGCTTAGTCTCCTCCAAAACTACCAAAGGAGAGAAAAGGATGAACAAAGTCTAGGCAATCCCCAAACTCTGTAGATACTTGGCACCACGATGTGTCATTAAAACATGGCACTATCTCACAGGAAAGGTCACTTTCACATACTGGTTTTCTGAAAACTAGAATTTTCTTTACGCAGTAAGACAGACAGACTTGAAACACTTCAGAGGTCCAATTGCGTAACATGTATGGGTAACCAAAATACAAGCTGTCAGGGAAAATGGAGTCCCAGGTGTCTCAGCAAGCTTTCCCAGGATAAATACAGTATCACTGAAGAGTGCAGTATTGTGGCATTTATTTTTCTTAAATGGTTAATTAGCTTAAAAATATGTTAGGGATGCTGGCAACTACATCATTTCACTGCTGGCTCCTCTTCCCCTTATATACTTCAAATCCCAGTTATGGTATCCCTGACTAAAAATTATTAGTTTTCTCTGAGGTTCACTGTATGGATTTGCTTAAACAATTATGAAGTAAAAGCACATTTTCAGGGAAAAAGTGGTGTTTTTTTTTTTTTACTTCAGAGGATATTTAAGATTAGCAGCTTTTGTAAAAAAAAGAAAAATATTAAATATTGTAAAAGGAAGTGTAGTGAGAATTGATAAATAAACAAGATTAACTCTTCAAAACAGAAATCTTTTATTACAATTTCAGAAGTGATAATAAGCAAAACTTGTTTTCACTATGTCAGGTCTTCAATGTCATCAAATTTGAATGAGTAAAATAACATTACATAAATTTGATTCACATTGAGACTTAGCTGGTCCATAAATATGGATACAAACATTAGAAGTATGTGACCTAGTCACATCCCACTAATACATCCTGATCTAATACATCCATGGATCCTGAAAGAACTGGCAGATGGGGTTGCAAAACCTCTATCCATCATATTTGAAAAGTCATAGCCATTTGGTGAAGTTCCTGCTGACTGATTGGAAAAGGGGAAACGTAACCCCCATCTTTAAAAGGGAAAAAAAGAGGACCTGGGAAACTATAGGCCAGTCAGTCTCACCTCTGTGCCTGGCAAGATCATGGAGCAGATCCTCCTGGAAATCATGCTAAAGCACATGGAGAATGAGGAAGTGATTGGTAACAGCTAGCATGACAAATTCACCTGACAAATAAGGTGGCTTTCTATGACGGGGTCACAACCTTGGTGGACAGAGGACAAGCAATTGAATTCATCTACCTGGACTTGTGCAAAGCCTTTGATACCATCACACACAACATCCTTGTCTCTAAACTGGAGAGACATGGATTTGACAGATGGACCACTCTATAGATAAAGAACTGGCTGGATGGTCGCACTCAGATAGTGCTGGTCAATGGCTCAAGGGTTCCTCAGTGTTGGGACCTGTGCTGTTTAACCTCTTTGTTAGTGACATGGATGATGGCATTGAGTGCACCCTCAGCAAGTTTGCTGATGAAACCAAGCTGTGTGGCGCGGTTGACACGCTGGAGGGAAGGGATGCCATCCAGAGGGACCTGGACAGGCTGCAGAGGTGGGCCACTGCCAACAGGCTGGACGGGTGGGCCTGTGCCAACCTTACAAAGTTTAACAAGGCCAAGTGCAAGATCCTGCAGCTGGGTCAAGGTAACACCAAATACAAGTACAGGCTGGG
>NW_010258696.1:0-535 GCF_000690775.1 Eurypyga helias
ATGGTGCAAAACCTCTATCCATCATATTCAAAAAGTCATGGCAGTCTGGTGAAGTTTCGACTGACTGGAAAGGAGGAAACAAAACCCCTTTCCATATTTAAAAAGGGAAAAAAGGACCCAAGGAACGACAGGCCATTCAGTCTCACCTCTGTGCCTGGCAAGATCATGGAGCAGATCATCCTGGAAAACATGTTAAGGCACATGGAGAATGAGGAGGTGATTGGTGACAGGCAACATGGCTTCACCAAGGGCAGATCGTGCCTGACGCACATGGTGGCCTTCTACCATGAGGTCACAACCTTGGTGAATTGAAGACGAGTAACTGATGTCATCTACTTGGCCTTGTGCAAAGCATTTGACACTATCCCACGTGACATCTTTGTCTCTACATCGGAGAGACACAGATTTGATGGGTGGACCACTAGATGGGTAAGGAACTGGCTGGATGGTCACACTCAAAAGAGTTGTGGTCAACAGCTCGATATCCAAGGGGAGATCAGTTAGGTGTCAATGTTGGGACTGGTGCTGTTTAACA
>NW_010258697.1:0-1672 GCF_000690775.1 Eurypyga helias
TCCTCAGGCGTTCTCGAACCTGATTTCAAACAAGCATGGCTGGGTACAGTAAAATAACTAGAAAAAGGTCTTGTTTACATTGCGCAATAGCCTTCCAAATCATAGAATCACAGAATGGTTAGGGTTGGAAGGGACCTTAAAGATCATCTAGTTCCAACCCCCCTGCCATGGGCAGGGACACCTTCCACTAGACCAGGTTGCTGAAAGCCTCATCCAGCCTGGCCTTGGAGACAGCCAGTGATGGGGCATCCACAGCTCCTCTGGGCAACCTGTTCCAAATTTTGTGACCTGGAAGACAATTAAAACAATCTGGAAATAAAGACAGTGCTTATGCCTTTTTTATACATTTTATATTTTGGGTTTCTCATAGCCGTATATGTCTTTCAAATGCACATCACTCATATTATATATGTCCACGTCCCCCGGCACTTGCAATTAGTGTCCACTGCCCTCCATAGGTGATATTCCTGACACTTTGAACTGAGAGAAAGCAAGCTCACTCTTTATCTCTCCCTTCATATGACTAACTAGAAGGTTTCTTAGGCTCCTACTGGACATCTGAGAAACTAAGGTGTTCCTGCTCTTGCAACCCAAGTACCTGTAGTGTGCAAGCAGGTGACAAAGGGAAGGTTGAGTTGGACATTATTGCTCCGTAGGGGCTGGAAGGCATCACTGTATGTCTCAAGCACAAACAGTTAACCACAGAAGATGGGGAGAATGAGCCATGTGAAGTAAATGTTTCTTTTTATTCCATTATTAAGCAACCTCTTGGGAAATTATTTTTGATTGCTTGAGGCTGGCACTTGATTGAAGAAAGCACACGGAGCCTTTTATTATCAGGTTCATTTTAAGTAGCATTTTGCTTCAACAGTACTCCAAATTCTTTATTATCTATTTTTATTAATCATTACAATGAGAAGGCAGCACTGATTACACCTCTACCATGCAGATTGGCTTGTTCTGTGCATTGTAATAGGCTCATCCTGCTGGCCTTCCTGCAGTGGCTGCGTCTTCGCCAACGAGGGCAGCTGGGGCTAGTAACTTCTTCTTGGCTTTTCAGGTTGATCTGTGTTGTTACCGAAAGGTGGAGTGACTGTTATAAAAAGGAGACAGGCACTGGGAGATGGATATCTAAGCAGAAGTAATGTTTATTAAGTCTTATATTACCATCCTAACCACCTTCTCAGCAGAGGATTCAAAACATTACGGCCTGCAAATTTAAAAAGCTGCAGGGTAGACTTTACAGTGATTGTCATAACACCTGTGAGCTCTGTGATACTCTTTTACTGCAGGGAGAACCTCTCCTATAGTCACATCACATGTCCCCTTATTCCATCAGTTTCAAAGCAATTAAAAAAAAAAAAATTCAATGAATGAGTTTGATGGTTGAAATAGTCTTCTGAAGAATCAGGTTTTGACAATTTTATCTTCTGATGCTGCATCCATTTTGCTCCCCGTTGACAATCTCCACATCTCCAAAGCAAGAGACTTGGAGATTTCCTAGCTGCCGCCTAGGCAGACTCAGCTGGGAGCTGGCTGACTTAGACTGCAGGTAAGGGATCACAGGTCTGTCCACAAAGGCTGTACCGGTGTGTCTGGGCACTACAGCCTGTAATGCACTTCAGAGGAGGGGGAATTTTCAGAGCGGGGGATGCCATCCAGAGGGGCCTGG
>NW_010258698.1:0-758 GCF_000690775.1 Eurypyga helias
AGTTAAATGTTTTAAAATATTTATACAATCTACTTCAGTATGAATACAAAATACTTGCTTCCGTAGGCCACAGTACACCTTTTTTCTGTTTTTAAAATTACATACAAAGCATCTCAAAATTTAAGTGATAGAACCTACTATCATGTACAGAAATACACGTTACCTCAGTGAAATCTCAGAGGATGTACTACCTACCACTTTTCAACCTGCTGCTTTTCGGTGCTGTTTTTTTGAATCTCAACTTTTTTTTTTTTTGTAAAGCATGATATTTGGAGAGCTCTACTTTAACAACACATAACAACAACAAGCATGAGGCCTGTTCTGAATATAGATCTGAATATAGCAACCTGGTCTAGTGGAAGGTGTCCCTGCCCATGGCAGGGGGGTTGGAACTAGATGATCTTTAAGGTCCCTTCCAACCCAAACCATTCTGTGATTCTATGATTCTAGATAGCAAGAGCAGGTTACATCATTCTGCAGGTCTGTAGCCAGTGCAAAGGGGACCTAGCAAGACTCTTCTCATAAGCTCTGAACCTGCACCACTGTTGGCAGTGGTAATTTCACACAGATTTTCACAAGTACAGAATCAGGGCTTCAGAGTTTTGCCCAAATGAATTCTACATCTGAATGTCTTCCTACTCTCTCTTCTATCCACAACACTTTCCAGATTTTACACACCATCTACACACCTTAGAAGATCCCTGACATGTCACTTACCTTTTCACTGTGACACTTCACACTGAGCCTTTCCTTTCTCT
>NW_010258699.1:0-20326 GCF_000690775.1 Eurypyga helias
AACCATTCCATGATTCTATGATAGTGTAAGAGTGTAGGACCACATTTGGATTCATGAATTGAATGTGTGAATTGACGTGTGAAGTAACTTGTAGTGAAATTGAAAAGAGGAATCTGAATTTTGGAAAAGGGAAAAAAAGTCTTTCCGAATAATTTAATCTCTTTTTGAGCTTCATCATTATAAGAGAATACCTAGAAGAATGTGTCTTATTAACCTGAAGACGATATTGCTTGCACCTTATCATTCTAGTTCTTACCCTAGGACTATTTGAGAGTAAGACACAGATCACTATAACATTGTTTGACTCTTGCTGTGTGTAATGCTTGAAATTATATTGTCAAGGTGTTTTCTTTTTCATCTGACTTGGGCTTCCTTATGAACACATTTTTTAAAAATCTGAAGTGACCATTTAACATGGATTTCTTAATCAACTATGGAAGTTTGCCATGTTTCTGTGACCAACTCATAACCAGGCTTGAGGCCACAATCTCGGAGCCCATGAGAGTTTGACTGTAACTTTCCATGTTTTTTTCCAAAACTCTGGGTGGGATTGGTTATAAAGTAAAGATAGCAGCATTCTTGTTTTTTGGTTTGCTTTATGATCTGAGAAAGTTAAAAAGCAATATCTCAGTTTTCTGACCCAAAGACAAAATGAATTTATAGTCTTTAAACTAGTTTAGTGTTTATGTTAATATATAGAGTGTTCCTCCCTCACTTGCTCTGTGTCCAAGGTGATGGTTAGCGTATTATGAGTCACAAAAAGTAAGGTCTTGGCATCTGCTAGTTCAGTGTATTTGTGTTTTGTGGTGGATAATACTCTAGTTCTTCTCTCCTAGTTTATTTTTTTAATTGTAAAAATCAGATGGAATAGACTAATTCTAGAGATGTCTGGACTTTGAGGGATCCAGCCAGTTTTTCATTATTATTCACTCTTACGTTCCACTTTATGCCAACGAAATACATCATCTGTCAAGGCTTACCTTTCATCCTCTTTTCTGTAAATATACAGTTACACTTTGGAACATAGCATGGAGTGTTTCTTACGAGCCTGACTGAAGCGTGATGATTCCCTGTTGACTTGTGCCAGAGATGGTAATGGAAATCTTCACACTTTTGTCTTTGGGCTTGAGCTGGGCTCTTCACCTGTAGCAGCTACGGACTGGGCCAGCATGTACTGCCCAATGGATTAAACGAGCACTGCAAAACTGGATAAAAGTCTTTTCAAGACTTCAGTACGGTCTGGCCTCAATCCTAAATAAACATTAAAAAGTTTGAAAGGGACATATTCCCAAGATGTGCTTTAAATTTATGAGCCCCAGATTTTCAGATGGGCCAGAAATAGTTTTTGATTAATGAAATGGCAGTAGTTCAGCTGGTGGTGCTAAAAAATACATTGATTGCATGTAAGTAAATAGAGATTTGGCTAATGCGTGGTTTCGTGGCCACGTAGTGTCCTTCCAGGCTTATAAGGTATTGATAGAAATGTTTCATGCCTGCAGTATATTTTACCCTTCAATTGGAAGTATATTTATTTATGATCTAGTAATTAGCTCTACTGAAGTTGGCACATGTTTTGCCATTTTATGGCAACATAATGTGTGTGCAAAGCAAAAAACTCGTTACCTTGTAGTAGAGAGGTAGATGAGTTCTTTAACTTTTGTTTCTATAAGAAATATTTTATGGGGCTTTCAGCTGAAAGCCAGTCTCCACTGCTACTGTGGAGCAATAGTTGCTCTATAATAAACTTATGATGCTGTCATATGATGAAATATATCGATATGGGTACACAGTTTTATTATAAATATTTGATTCTGTGTTTTTTCAAAGACTCACAGCTTGAATCATGGGCTTTTGTTGGTTTCCTTTACAGATTATATGAGGGTAACTTGATTCCACATTGTACAAAAAATACCTTTGGAGGAGAAAAGAGAGATATTAAATATTGAGCACAAAAAGGTTTATAACAAACAGTAAAAGGAAGGCAAGCAAGAAAAAGGAAAAATTAAGATACAGAGCTTGTGAGAGTCACTCCATCAAGCACTGAAATAAACTTGTTCTCCATCGTGCCTGCTCAGTCTATACTGTTTCAGGCTGCTGAATCCTGTACTCTGTCATACTTCCCAGGTCTTTGGCTCATCTGTTCATTTTTTTGTTGTTGCTCACAGCAAAGAAGTCTTCTTCAGAGGACTGTAGTGATAAATGAATAGAAACCAGGATATCCATCTTAGTTATAATTATGACCTTGCAACTTTTAAGGAGTATTGGAGGGATTCCTTGCTCAAAATTCCCCAGAAACGGCTCATTCATAGTAACGACGTTCCAAATGAAACTGGCAGTGAACTATTCATAACACAATGTCAGAGAATCATCTGGTGCTAGTTAGCTGTGGAGAAAAGTATTCTCTAATGTAGATGTTAGCATCTTGATAGTTCATATTTGTAAACATAGCACTGAATGCCCAGTATCCTCTGTGAATTATCATTTAGCTTAGACACATGGAAAAATTGTCTTCCACCTAAGTTGTGTTCCTGTCTTCATATTAGTCCACAGTTAACACTGCCACCCACCACTGGAGACTGACCAAGCTGTGCAATATTGAAAGACCCTGTATCCCTTTGTAGTGCCCGGGATTGCCAAAAATTTTGCTTTAGAAGTATGTGATACCACTTCTACAGCAGAAAGCATTTGTACATGCAGGCTGCATCCTTCTTGCTGGGCAGGAGCAGCCTTGAGCCTAGACTTGAGGCCAAATTCATCACCTTTATACTTCATTTTCTCCAATGCCTTCAGGGTTGCCTTTGAGGTAACCTAACGTTGTTTCTGGGAGCTCTTGTTTCAGTGCACACTCAAATGTGTATTTGTTTGTATGCAGCCTGGCAGTCTCCTGTGGCTCCAGCACACAAGAAGCATACATCCATGCAGTACTTCTTAAGTAACCTCTATGTCCCAAAAACATAGATGAATTTCTGTTGTAGCAGGAGTTCCAGCTGTCCACAAAGAAAATGTGTAAGGATGATGCAAGTCTAAATATTGGCGTGGCCAGAATACCTCCACTGGGACCAGAATCTTTGATGAAATAGAAACAACAATAATACAGAAGGAGTTGGTGGTGAGAGGCTGTGTGCCATCAAGGCCTTGGAGTATAGAGGAAATACAAAAAGGTTCAAGCTAGGCTATTGCTTCTTATTCCTCTTCTCTCATTTTTTTTCATTTTCACTATGATGTCTCCTGTGGATTTGCACATCCACCATCTCTCTGCCTTTGTGCTCTACCTCCCCAGGTGTTTTGTCTCCAATAGTTTTTCTCTGTATTCTTTTGTGTAGCTTTCCTTGCTGCTTCTATTATTTGAGCAACTTCTGGTCAAATATATCGGTCCAGATAAGGGAATTACCTCATGCCTCAAACTCTAAAATAGTAATAAAAAAGGAGCACTGGAGAGGGAAATCAATCTTTTCCCTTAATCCTATCTGTTAACTCTTCAAACCATCTTTTGTTTGTAGGCATAGCCCTACATTGGAGTTACTGCCAGTAAGAAAAAAAAATCCACTAAATTTAGAAAACTAAACAACCCCCTTTTTTTTTTTTGCTGATAAAATGACCTCCCAGTATATGACATGTGTCTGCCTAAACAGTACAATATAACTAGTAGCACAAGCGTGAGACAGCAAAACGTTGTAGCAGCAGTATCTTCCCCTGAAGCAACCAGGAGTCACATTACCTGCCCACAATCGTTATGATAGCAGTAGGACTGGCTGGCTTAGTCTGGCAGCTGTCCCTAACTGTGCGGGATGAGATATGGGGACAGAGAGGAAAACTGTGTGAGAAGACAACACATCCCTTAATTGAGCTGGGACTGAAAGTGAAGGAGTCTTTATGAGAACACCTTTCATTATCTCTCTCTGCATCAGGTACAAGGAGTGACCTGGAGCACTTTGTCTTAGAAGTATTTTCCAATAGCAAACAGCGTAGCGCAGCAGTCAAGACGCTAATGTGCACTGACAGTATATGCAAATGGTCCAGAGAGGAGTTTTCATTTATTTATATAGGCTGCTATCAGGGTGGTGGGAATTGAAAATAATAGCATCCGAATTGTTTAGTTGTTTTCTGGATAAATAAAAAGCGTCAGAGGTAGGAACCTGATACACTCTCTCTCTCTCTCTATATATATATATTCGTTTTTCAGATGGGATCATTTACAAAATGTTTTTATATATTGTGTTCTAGAAAGTGCTTTGCGGCTGAAGAGACTTGCTCTGTTCTCTGAAGAATTGTCATAATAAATGAGGCTCTATTTTTTGAGGTGTTATCATTTTTCTACTAGAAAATGGAGCGTTCCTTTTTCAGCTATTTGGAAGCTTATTCTCTTAGGAAGGGTGTCTATTACTCAGGCCGGTTGTACCAATTCCAGCACCGTTTTCTTAATCCGAGAACAAGTCTTGAATTTGCAGGACAGGAAAAAAAGGAGGAGGATTGATGTAGCTCAAGCTGGACAAGAAGAAATTAAAGCTTGACTGCTTTGAAAGATGGATGCCTCCCAGCAGGAGCTCAGAGAAGAATTGGATGTAAGAATAGAAAGTGGGGACAGGTTGCTGGGAAACGGATTAATGAGCTGGAAGATAAATTGCAAGGAAAAATTAAACATCAGATAGACCCTGCCTTTAGTGTCACAAAGACTGATGTCCAGTTCCCTGTAAGTCAAGAAGCTGTGAGTAAAACTTCCATCTTAAATGGTCGTGCTCCTAGTTTCCGGATGAAAACATGCTCTGTGGTCACATCTGGTGGTGAGGAAGATTGGGGTGTGTTGTGCTGGCACATGCGAACTCCTGCCTGCTCACGGTGGTTTCAGTACCAGCCATAGTGCATGGATAATGAGACTCAGAGCATTACATGGGAGAAAGGCAGAGATGGGCCCTGAAATGGGAAGAGTTACCAATAGTGTGCTCTGTTCAGTGCTGTTTGGATGCATGTAACTTACTTCTCTTGAGCAGATGGGATCTTTTCTCACGTGTTTTTAAGGGGAAGAAATGCTTTCTTGATCGATTTCAAAGTTTATCTGTAAAAAGGAGTGGAATACCTAAGTGGTTGCTTTCGAAAACAGACTATTAAGATGCAATGCATGATGTATGTGCATTGGTACAGAATCGATTTGTCATCACTTTGCAATTTATACATTTGGGACTAAGATTAGGTCAGCCTTAGATCACGAGGGAAACCTTTGACTGTCACGAAATTCCTTTTGTTTGTCGGAGTAATAGTGCTGGTACATCATGACGAGTGAGCCACTGATGACACTTGTAGGCAAGAAGAACATTTTGGGTATGCGTGGGAGATCTGCAGATTGTCAGACAAAAGGAGAACGTGTACCATTTGGAGAGACAACAGTGGAAAAAGCAGATTATGGAAATGGGTCATGGTCGGCAACAATATGTAATGCCTGAGGGAGTATCCAAGAAGTGTCTGAGAGCTGGAAATGTAATGACGCGGTTATGGATGGAGCGGCTCTGCTCATCCATTGGAGCAGAAAGCAAATGCATCACTTTCAAGAGCAAGAGAAGACAGGTGCTACAAGAACAGAGGGGAATTAAGAATTACATACCGTGTAAAGCTCTCCTGTCCTAAGGCCTTGACGCTGAGTCCTTTTGTGCACATTTCCCAAAATACAAGTTGTAGGCTTTTTTTGGTAAAATCTTATGTGCCTCGATTGTGCTTTCAGTTAGCCAGGTACAAATTTAGTGTCAGTTCTTTAGTTCAGTAGAGTTACTGGCCATTTCTACTACGGTGGCTGAAGCAAAGTCAGGCCTCTATGGATGTTATCAATTTGAATGCAAAGAGGGCAGTTGTGGGAAATGATGCTCCTGTCAGAGCATGAGAACAAGAATGTTAACAGGAAGGAGGTCATCCTTCTAAATGTATAAAATTGCATTAAATTTAGTTTTCTAAAATTCTGACCTTTAACACAAGCGAAGGCTATCATGGGACAAAATTTTATAGGCTAAACGGTAAGATAAAAAAAGCAGCCCAGCTGAAAACAGGCTGAGGTGACTCGGTACAGAATAATGTTACTTACTGGGTTTTGGCCAAAATCTGATCTCATTGATCTCAATTGTTCAGTGTCTAAGCTACAGGGGACTAGGGATGGAAATACTGCGGAAAGTCTGGGCAAAAGCTACGTGGCAGGCTAGTTAGGTTGGAAACTTTTTAGACCCTATGGATCTAGTAGGAAAGAACAAAAGAAAGGGAGGCAAGCAACACCTGAAGTATGCCATTTTTAGACAACATGGAATATTTTACTGCTCTATTTGCTTGGCTTCCAGGTGAGAGAAAGAGAGAAAACCTGGGGAGTTCGGTTTTTTTAACCATACTACATATAAAGGTACTTCGAGTAATTTTAGGTTTTGTGCTGTTTTGCCACTTTTCAAAATATGCAGATGTGCCCTTTTTCTACTGATGGCTGATGTAGCGCACACACTGCAGCCAGAATTGGACAGTGTTAAAAAGGTTGGCTTTAAAAATACAAATAATTTCTTTGCTGTTTTATCTCTCCTGGCCTCTTTCTGTAGTCTGGCTAAAGGATGGAGACAACATCAACTTTTACAGGGTGCTCTCAGATTTCTACTTTCTTTTACTGTCTGCTAAGTTATGAACAGTCCTATGCCTGGTGAAGCATCTGGTTAATCTTTAATTCTGTAGTGAATAAATTCTCCTGACTTTAGCACTGATGTAAAATAATGGGTCTGACCTTTAATTTCAGATCCCAGTCTTGTGGGATAAAACGAAGCATAATGCTTTTTTCACAGCTCCGGGAGATTCCCTGTTTAATATTGGCAAGCGTACAATAGGACCTCATGTCTTATTATCACTGAGTGGTTTTAGGAAATCTGGTGGAAGTATTTAGAACAATAACAAGAGATGCCCTTTGTAGAAGCTCGTGTGTAGCGTCCCAATGAAGCTTTTTAAGAGGATCCCTATGAAACATCTCGAGGCGTGTCATTAGGAAGGCACCTGTGTCGCTCGAGTCAGGTAATTGCACCACCTTTTTCTCACTCTTTTCTCACACTTTTTGTATATAATGTCCTAAGAACCACTCCTGTCCTTCAACTGTGGTTCCCCCACCCCCCACTATAGTCCCATGATTAATAAGATATTCACCTTGAATCAGATGTAAAAAAGAATTTAAGATGAGCATAGATTTTCAGGCCTAATTCAGAGTTCTGAATTCTTAGATCCCTCATTATGAAAATGAAATTCCCCCAATGCAGACATTGGACATGTGGTATTAGGAATAACTTTACTTGAAGAATATGAGAGAAATGCTCAAATGAAGTGCCATATTAGGACATTATGAGGAAACACTATCAAAGGATCAGAAACGTGCACTAGAAAGTCACTTTTGAACCTTTAGTTATTGTAACAAGCTTCAAAAATGTGAGGCGTTTATAGAGGATTATTTGAAAAATGGACTGGAAATTGAAATTGCAGAGGATTTAAATATGAACTTATGTTTTCATTGTACTGTAAGGCAGAAACTTTTCAGTCCTACTAATCTGGACAGATATTTTCTGATTTTTCTCTTCACACTGATTGGCTTATATTTCACATTCTTACTAATGTGTCGTTTATTGCCCGTTAAAAATGCACTCATTTTCAACCTTATGATAGGTCAACATCATCTCTACATCTCTGCTGTTAAGAAGTCACATTATAATCATGACAGTACCTAATAATGTTTGTGAAGCTTTATTTTGTTTTCTGAAATATAATATTAGACATCAAATTAAAGAAGAGATAACAACACGCAGGCCTGGCGGCTGTGCACTCTGCGTTCCATATATGGTGGTTATGGGAAAAGACCATTTTAGTTTGCACTTTTTTAGGATAACTTCATTTGGTTTTATGTCATGTGGCATAAAATCTGCTCTTCAGTCAGTTTTAATTTTACTTGGTGGTGTTAGTTATATTTTTTCAGTTATATGTCAGACTAAGGTATGTATCTCCTTTCCTCTTCTGCTTGGAGTTGGCTGTAGAAGCAATGGCAATTGCAAAAGCCCCATTGCCTTCAGAGGGGCCAAAATGTCACCTGTTTGAGGAAGCTTATGGAAGCCAACAGAGACAGTTGTCATGATATTTTATTTGGCTTATGACTTATATGGCAGTTAAATGGAATTTTCAATTTTCAACTTTAAAAAAAGATGGGAGATGTGGAAATGTGAGAAGAAAATAAAACAGTAGAGGCTTTCTTCCCTGCAAACCATTTCTAGTGTCGGTCATCCATCAGCATGGATAGAGGTGCATGGCCTGTATTCTTAATCCCCTGAATGGTCCATTATGAGTGAAAGTTACAAGGACATGGTTATTATAATTTAGTAAGAAACATTAATATTTCCCATTGATTTGGCTGGAATTTCAAAAAAGAGTAAGTTTCCATCAGTTGGTGTTTTTCTGAGGTATTGTTAATTGATTAGTTTCCAGTTAGGGTTCTCATTTATGGGTGTTTCCGTTTGTTTGACTGCCAAAACTGTGGTGAGGTGCAATTTGTTCCTAAAATTCCTTGAAGTCTATAACATTTCTGTCATCTTTAGAAGCCAGTAGGGAGATTCCTTATTAATTCCAATAGGAATAGTGTTGATGCAAAAATTATTTGCCTTTAAGACTTATTTCTACTTTCTTTTTACCAGCATATATCGTGAGTTGTGCTTTTTTTTCCATACTTCTTTTTCATTAAAACATCACATTATTCGGAGAGGGAAGCTATAAACATTGTGTGATTGGGAGACAAGAATTTGGCTTTTTAGCTCTTAGTAAGAAGAATTTCTTTCTGTCTCAGGAGACTCATTTGTCACCTGTGAAGATATTTCAACTTCTTCGTGATCAACAGTTGCAGTTAATATTGTTCATTCTATTTAATTTTTATTTCTTTTCAAGAAAGAAAAGATAACCACAGGCCTCCTGAAATTACAAAATAGAATGCAAAGAATTGGGAAGACAGAGGGGAAAGTGTTAGGGGAGGGTCAGAGTGGGCATTTATAATTTTGGGTTCTCTTTAAAAAGCTATGAAAAGATCACTGACATCTGCCTTTCTAGTTTCTGAACGGAAAGAAAATAATTGTGCTCTACAGGACCCTGCTTGACCTAATCTAACCTACACACAGGTTTAGAGCCACCGCACGCACGTTTCAAATGAATCCATAGATTGAACTAAAATAATGTCTGTCTTTTAAACAATGAAAGTACAAAATACATTCATTCCGTCTTGGAGAGAAGGGAAAAGTCCATGAAATGTGTGTGGTCCAAAGTCTGTTCAACAGACAAGAGCTCTAATTTACACAGGGGTCACAATTTTAGGGGATAAATGTTTATAATCCCACATGACAAAAGCTCTTAGAAAATAGTTTTGCAGTCATGAGATTGCTGCTCAGATTACTTTCTTCTGGACATACCTTCCATTATAATTCAGTTAAATACGTGTATGTACACTTGTAATAATTTAACACCTTCCTTCTGTTGTGTCTTGCGATGCTGGAAAAAAGCTTTAATCCTTCACTGAACCCTCTATCTGTCTTTTTCCCATCTCCATTGGTTCTTCCAGATGTCTGTAATGGATGCCATGAAATGATAAAGGTATTAAGGTTTTAATCCATCTGGTGATGTAAGTCTTCCTAGCATTAAAAATTGTAATTACGCATCTCAGCATATTACACATTTTCAAGACTACTTTTATTTCATTTTCAATACCTTCCTTGTAGTGTCTTTTAAGGTATAGATTTACTGTTTACCCATTTTAGGGAAGCTAACAGATATTCAGCACCTTGGTTATTTGGCATTTTCTCTTAGTATTTTCACTTACTGAAATGTCCCTACAAATATTGGAATATTTCTGCTCTTTTCCTTACGTAATTTTAGTTGTGAAGCATATTTGTTTTAAGTTCATTCGATATTCTGGGTTCATTAACAGTATTTTAAGTACTCTGCCTTTTACTAAAACATCCAAGGTCCAGATTTCATAACGGCATTCCGTTTGAAGACCTGGGCATGATTCACTGTAAGGTCTGTAGAGTTCATGCAATAGAGTGATGGAAATGAAATGAGAGTTAAGCTTCTTACATTGCTCTTCATACAGTTGCTTTAATAAGCAAAATGCTCACAGTGTAACTGAAGCAGGCAGCTCACAAATGGCTAAGAATTGTAATATTAAAATTACACAGTCCTTCAGAGCGGATCTTCTTTGCAAGGGCTCCTGAGAAAAAAGTGCCTGTGGATGGACTCTGGAGAGCTTGCAAATGCACGCTGCGTGTCTAGGGCTCACTGACAACAGCCAGGCAATGACTCCCACCAGATTTTCAGCGTGGAACAATACCTTGTGGGTTGTAGCTGTGCAGGAAAGCATTGCAGGTACAGAAAGTTTCTAAACACAAAATCTTCGTAATTATTCAAGGCCATGTTTTGGTAATTTTACCCCGACTAGGTATGTTAAATAAGCAGTAATAAGTTTAAGCAGTAATGAATTGTCAGTATCTGCCCCAAATGCCTTTTTCATGTAAGAGCATTGCCACCAAATACTTGGTGACCTAATTTAAATGTCAACAATGTAGATGTTAGTGTTTGTCTTGATCTCTGTTTCATATGTGTTTTATAACTACGATCCAAACCAGAGCCTTCCTACGCCTGTTTCTCCTCACTGGTGATAAAGCGAGCCCAGATGACTGTCTCGGGTGTTGGCATTTACATTGCAGAGGTATAACGTTTGGCAAGATGAGTTCCACCATTGGCATGGCAAAGTCAGAACCCTCAAACATCACTTGGTTGCTGATTACAATATGCACGCTTCCTTCTCAGCTGAGAAAGGCCACGGAGGATATAAATTGTGAAGCAGTTTATTGCAGTGACACGTTGCACTTGTGTTTAAATGGGCTGCATCTCTTAACCTGTTTTACAGGAGAGTAGCTTTGAGTTCAGTTGTTAAGGCTCTAAACCACTGGGGAATCACAACTGTGCAAGAAGTCATCAAAGCAGCTGCGATGCGCGAGCCACTGACCACAGTGCCAGCACGGGTAAAAGCTTCTTTCTTAGACCCATATCCACAAGGACGGTTACCTGCAGCAAATCAAGGAAAGCTGTCAAAACTCTAAGTAACAGAAGACTCAGACAATTAGTGTCCTTTCAGAAATGCTGCTCATACACATTCCTAACAGAACTGGGATTCCACTGCATGAAATTCTGGAATTTCTAAAGTGAAGAACAATGTTGTGGGTAAAACCCAGATAGAGAGGAAGTTCTGGCTGACCTTTACAAAATAAATTACTGTTAGATTGTCTTTGCTTTACTGGAGTGAGGTAGTCGTGTAGTATCAGTTGCTACGTACCATACCCAGACTTCATATTACTTTTTTGTAACATGGATAAAGTCCTAACCTCTTTGAAAGTTCACATGAAACCACTGTCCTGTCATGCACGTGAAGTTCTTTCTACCTTTATTAATGAACTTCAGCCAGGTTTTTGTTTCTGGAAAACTGACTTTTTCTAATCTAAGTTGGTTCTTCAGTATCTTTTTCTACCCTTAGGATCTTAATCAGAAGGCTGTATTTTCATTTGAGGCTTTAGGATACCGTTCGTTCTGAAAGACACAGGAGATCTCGTTGCTGTAATAGGGAAAACTAGGCCTTGGGCTGAGAGTTACATGCAGCCCCCAGGTGACTGTCAAAGCCAGCCTGTAGCTGTTGTAATCCCTTTCCTTTGGGAAGGGGAGAAGTGTTTACAGCACCCCTGCTCAACTCTTCTGTTAGTCACTTCAGTGTTGCGAGGGATAAAATAACGGACTTCACGCCATGATCAGTATGATCGATGTGAGCCAATTTATTGCGAAATTACATGCCCTTTTTATACCTTTGTTAAATGCTTAGCACATATGTCATCGATTATGATTGGTTCCTAGCTGATATTAGTTGTTAACAAATGTAGCATCTTTATTGAAAGCAAGCTCTGCTCATTGGTAGAAAAAGCTCGGTTCTTGTAACTTTTTACTAAAGGCAATCTTTGCATACACAGCATCTTCCTAAAGGCAGGCTTTATATATGTAACAACTCTACTATAGACAGGCCTTGTATATGTAGCAACCTAGCTGTAAGCAAGCTTTGTTCACATAGCAACTTGCAGTTTCTGCTTGGTCAGGTGCAGCAGTTTTGTGAGCTCGGGAGTGGTCACAGTTCCTCCTTCCCAAGGCCTTCAGGCCTTCTTGCTGTAACGTTGTTTCTTCTTCTTTATGCACTGTTCATTCTTTCCCAGGGCCTGCAGCGTCCTGCTTGCTTGTAGGCCAAAGCCAGAGTTGCTCAGGCTCAGGGATTCTCTACATGACCATAGTCCTGCAGAAAATCCTCAATACTTCAGTAGTTTCTCTAGGCTTAACGCTTAGCAGTGATCCCAGAAGGGAAGGGATGGACCTGGATAGGGCATGTTACTAGTCGGAGTTTAAAATAGCACTGAAATAGCAGAAAATGTGTTTTAGAAAACTGTATTGGAAATATGAATGACTTCTTAATTTGTGGTGGTTGTTGGTTTTGGGGTTTTTTTCGTGATTTCTAGCTTGGATTATTCTGTGGCATATACTGTTTGTTTTCTCAAGCTCCCTTTTATAGGTAGAGAATGTGTGTGCAGTCATTAGCAGTAAACTGGGATAAGACTTCAGGTTCATATTGGCTTCAGGTTTGCTTTTCTTTGGAATACCTCTGCTTTTTAAAGATTTATAAATATCATGAACTATTTCAGAAAAAACTGCAAGATCACTAGGAAGGGCACTGGCCAGTTCCTCCTTCCCCTTCTAGTAAATCTGAAGTTCAACAGCCTCTAAGAAGCCTTTCTCTCCAGAATGTGCCATCTTTTTTTGCCCTGGAAAGAATATAAGAACTGCTGCTCTGGTCAGGGCAGGTGCCCTGCCAGCCCAGTTTCCTTTCTCCAGGGAAGATCAGTACCTTATGGCAAAATAGAAAAATGAGGCATTGAAAAGAAGCTTTAAAATACATTAATTTGTTTAATTTATTCTAGCCATTGATCCAAACAATGTAATTCTCCCTTGGCAAATAGCACTCTCATCTATTAAATAGTCTTTTTCATGGTTTTAGCGGCCTTACACAGCCATTAGCTCAGTTTTATGCTAAAGCATAATAGGTACTTGCTAATTTTCTCTCTAGACTCATAAATTTCTGTATGAAATATAAAATTTTGATAAAAAATGCAAATATAGCACCTACACACTCCTCTGTTCATAGTAGAAAGTTTGTAACTTATTAGGCCCATGTACAATAAAAATTTACTCCACTTGCTACATAGAGAAAATACTCTTCAGCTGATGAAAACAAGTGTAAATAATGTTGGAGAAAGCAGAAACTGACATAGATTAACTGACCTTTCTAATAAAAGAAGCAGTAATTGTAAATTAAAGTTTCAATTACCCAACATATCTGTGGATCAATATCTACAGATGAGTCTCCTGTTGTGGCAATAAATACTAAGGAAAGGTCCTATATACAAGAGTAGTTTCTTTGTGGGTTCTCTTCCTTCAGCCTCTGGGATTTTTTTTTTGCATTTTTTTCAACTGTCATTTCTCGCGTGGAATTGCGTGCCTGTCCCCAAAACTAGAACTTCTTTTCCTTGTCTTCATTTCTGTGGGTGTCCCCATGGCCTCCCTCTGTTCTTCATTCCTCCTCCTGCTCTGACCACATGGATCCCTTTGCTAGCAAAACTAATGTCATTCATTTATATTCTGCTGTCTACTGCTGTTTACATTTCTGATTTTCTCACTTTCTATTTCCACAGCATGCTCTCCATATGAAATAATTTCTCTTGGCTTTATTTCTCCACTCTGAACTTTAATCTCTTATTTACACCTAGAAGATTTTCCCCATTCAGTGGGGAAATAAGCTGTCTTCATTCATACCCTCGCTAAGAACTTGTCTCCTGTGTATGATTGATACTGATAAGCCATGCAAACGATTTTAGGTATTCCTAAAATGTTTTACACTTTGTGATAAAGTAATCTTCAGCTCTGTAATGTCTTACGTGTCTGTCTTGTACATGATTATAGCTGCCTTGGGGCAGGGTTCCTGTCTTTGTTGTTTTTGCATGGAGCTCTGAGTATGTTACCATTACTAAACAAGTCATGTTATTACTGGCTGATAAAGGGGGTGTTTTACTTCAGTTTTCTTATTTTGAACCTGTGTGAAAGGTGATTACCTTTCTTAACTATTTAAAAATTATCTTACAGCTACTATTATTCTCCGTCCAATGAAAACAAACAAGGTATTTTGTCAGCAGAAGCATTTTAGTTAAAATGTACTGTTGGAAAGACTTCTGAATCCTCATTTAGAAGATTTTAGAACAAACATTTTGCATGATTTCTAAATGAAAAGCAGTGAATGATATGCTGCATTTGCTTCAGGGGATGACTGACACGCAATCGCAAGTTTCTTCACAGTCGTACAGTTACTGCTTTTGATTTTGATGTGAAATTCAAGCCCCTACTATCAATTTGATTAATGGGGTAATACAAATTGTGACATTAAAAAATGTTAAATGTTGATAAAGATAGCATTTGCCTAGGAAGCTGAAATATACTCCAATTATTGCTGAAGAGCAATGAAATCTGTTCTCTTGAAAATGTTAGCATAATTCTTAATGTTACAATCTTAAATAATACCTGTCATTTGAATATTTGTGCAGTTCTCCATTCTGTAAGACTTTACTCTGAAATCTTAATCTCTGCAGGGACAAAGAACTTTGTTACATAAACTAATTGGTTGTGAAGAAAGGAAAAGGGCATAAAATTGACAGAAGAATAAGCAGAAATGCCACTCTGAAATCCACTCATTAGAATAGTTCTGAAAAAATTACATCTGCAATACAAATATGAAAAAAGCATGTTAGCCTTTTTAATTTTAACTTTATATATATATATATACAATGTGTAATATTTTTATTATATTTAATGACTGTGGTAGAACAAAATCTTAATTTATAAACAAGCACACAATTTTTGTATGGGTAAAGTAAAAGAATGCAGTTACAGAGGGAGACAGCAGTATTCCATACAAAGTGCAGTTTAACATGTACTCTGTTCCAGGAGGTGATGTTCTTTAGCTGTAGAGGTGAAACGGAAAAAGCAGCAAGATTTAGAAGCAGATTAGTGTATAAGTGTAGGGGAAAGTGAGGTATGTAACAGGAGGACTGGTAGAACTGAACCCTTCAATATCTGTCAGGTTTATAAATCCCTTTTTCTGGAGATAGAGGTAATAGTGCCAAAAGAGAGACCTCCCCAGTGATACAATTCTCTACACAGTCCTTCTTTTCTGTAATAATGTGTTAAGTATTCTAACAGTGTTCTTTTAAAATACAGCCTCTCTTCTCTCCAAGGCAGATATGTCTGGCCATCATTACACTGTAGTCATCCAAAATAGCATATTTTCACAGATGGAGAAAAGCAGTATTGGTGGGAAGGCAGGGAAGATCACCAAACTAGACCCTCATCTAAAGAGGAAGAAATACTCGATGCAATTTATTCATTTGGTATTTTTTTGTTTTCATAGTACAGTAGAGGTATGCTCAGAAAAATAATTTTGTTAGCTGTGAAAACAATGCTGATTTCCACATGCTGTATTACAGAGTTGATGATCGTTAATTAATATTTCTTGCTATACATTGACTTGAAATGCTTCTCCATGGGAGAGGTATCCTCTATGCCAGGTTGTGTAGGGGTGTGCAAGTGTATGCGTATGTGTGTCTGTGTTCAACTCTGACTTTGTATTCTTGTCAAGCAAGAGGAGTTGTGATGGGGAAAACACAAATTTTTACCCCAGTTTACAACTGCACAGCTGAAGAACAGAGAAATTAAGCAATTTGAGGCCATGGAACTAATCTCTAGTGACAGAAGTAGGACCTTCTGAGCCCAGAATGTCCCTCCATGGAGGAGTGTTATTGCTGTCACTCCTCCAGCTCTCCACTTGTAGAATTATCAAGTACTTCAACTTTTAGGAAAGAAATTCGTCGTCAGTGTTGTTATCTTGCCTCCCATCTCATCACTAACTTGGTTGATCTAAACATGTCTTTAATGTGAGATTGGTACTCCTTATGGATTTTGTGGTTTAACTACCCTTGGTTTAGAGAAGATTGGCTTGTTGTTTCAGTGCTCATGTAAATTCTTTATGGAAAATAAGGAGCCTCAAACGGCGTAAATTGCATGTTTTATTATCAGTTTTCTCCAAATAAATTGACAGTTTCAGAGATTTAAATACTTCAAGCCCCACTCTCAGTTAAGACTGTGCTCAGGCCCAAAGGGACTCATGACCATGTTTGAATAATAATGCATTGCACAGAATGAATGAAAATAGCAGATGCCAGCCCTATGCTGTTACTAAAGTGTGGTTGCACCAGGGGCATATAAAGTTCTGGCTAAAAAAAAAAAAAAAGGCTTTTAAAGGAAAGCAGAATATAGTCAACTATGAATGAAGCTTTAAAAGTTCAAAGAGGATGACGTGAGAGTAGGTTAAATGTATGTCTTGCAGAACAAAAATTGCATCTTTCCCCTTCTCCCCACTGATATTTTGCTCATGTGATTTTAGACTACAGCAGTGACAATTTAATGCTTTACACCAATTAACATTTTCTCTGTGGTAGGCTTCAAAGTTTCTGTATTCTTGAGAAGATCTAAATTGCATGGTAAAATATTAAAATGGTGTTGTTTGAATTCTGTCATCTTCTTATGCTTGTGACAGATGAGAACCCGTTTACTTCTGTGTTTTCACTCATTTCATTCAGTGGCTGACACAATATTGACTGTCAGTTCCCAGGCCCGGTAGGCCAGAGGGCTTTCCTATCATGGGTGAATATATTTTCCAAGGTTGAAGCACAGATGCTGCATTCATTTCACTGAATTTTTTTCCTCTCTACAAGCACAATTCCAAGTCCCACGGGGTGGGTGTCCATCTTCCCGGTCCTATAAAAGAATTTCTCTGAGACTGTTGGATCTGATGTCTGTCTCCAGACGAAATCCATTCTTCAGAAGAGCTGTCGATGTCCTGGCTCTGAATTGACTGATGCCATCTGTCTGTTCACTTTCACATGCTTTATGCGCATATGCCCTGAAACATGAGAATTTTCTTCATTATATAGATAAAATCAGGAGCAGAGATGTGGAATTATATTGCTTTTCTTGGGGTATAGTATTCAAGTGTAATGAATCTTTATTTCTTGCTTTTTAATCACTAGCTGCTGGTATGGCAAACTCAAAAATAAAGTTGAGGACCAGTATGTTTTCACGTAGCAGTGCATCAGGTTTACTGTTGTATCTCTATATCTAAATTCTTTCTTCTTATTATTTCTGTCCTTGCTGTTCTACATTTTTATGTCCTTATGAAGCAGTTTTATGGTTGAGAGGTTTTTTTCTAAAGTAAATGATGAATGGAGCTTTACACAAGAATTTTAATGCAACAGATGCATTCACTTATAGTAGAAACTTAAAGACTTTCTGACAGCAAAATGAAAATACATTAGTTTGTCGTTAAAGGAATTTTGAGTTTCTTACTAACTTAGATAAATGCAACAAAGTATATTTTTGACATCTCATTAGTTGATTCCAATGGATTTGTATTTTGTTAACTATGATAAAACAACATTGGACCCTTGACTGGAAAACACAGTACAGAACAAGCTGGAATTGGTTTGTTTTGTGTTTTCTTCAGCACTCACATTTTACATATGATCGGCATGATTCTGTGTGGGTGAACTTCAAATCTTACAGAGACAGTGCAAAAACAAGAAGTTTGCTCCAGTTTTAAGTGCAAATAGAGGCACGAGGTGAATCACCCTCATTTGCTGGTGATCATCCTAAGCCTGCTACGATCACATTTCTGCACTGTCATTTTATCAGGTCTGTTACTGGTTGAATGTATCCTAGTCAGAAACAATGGGGAACACGAAAGTGACAGGTGATACTGGAGTGTCATTCTTTAGAATGTCCTTGCAGAAACCTCAAGGGGAAAAAAAGCTGTATAGTGAATTGTATGTACTGTGCAGCAAGCCCTTGTGACGGTCATTAGTTGTGTCTTCATCGAGGTTGTAAGGCTATCCTTGAGGAGCAGGGAGTTTGCGCGTTGGGTTTGAAGGAGATGGTGTGTTAACAAGGGTGGTAATAACAGTAAAATTTTGTCTGGCAGTCATAAGCAGATGGTGCACTTTCAGCACAGGACAATAGTGGGAATGACATGCCTGCCCCCAAACCTCATTTATTCACATACTGCATATTTGAGCCTATGAATTTGACTAAAATTTATTTTACCTTCAGCTATTGCTATGTTCTTGAAACCATTTTATGTCTCTGCATATGCTTCAGACTTGCATCCTCTGCAGCTGTGCCCAGTCAGTCCTCTGTATACAAAGCAGATTCATCAGAAGCATCTCAGGGAAATTAGGGTATCTTGGAGGCCTCTTGCAGAAAGTGTGCAGTGTTTATTTTGAAACTCTTACATTGAAACATCTCGTGTCAATTTCTGTCAGTAAGTACGGGGAGCTACAGATCAACTGTTCTATGTTAACGTCTGAACACATTGACAGTATCTGGCTATTAATATTGGCAGAGTTTAGCCTTTTGCCAAAGACAAACTGAGAATAGGCCCAGTTCCAGACAATACTGCTGGTTCTACTGAAAATATTCTGTTGGTCATCTGATGACTGGACACCTCTGGGTCCTTTTTGGTTTTAAATCAGAACAGACGTACTGTCTTTTATTCATTTGTCATCCCTAATTAATAATTGCTGGAAATGTTGTTCCCTGAACATCTTTTCCCTCTTTCATTAAATATGGTTAGGGAAGAGGATGGGACAAACTATTTCCCAGGTTGCCCATTCCACGGGAGATGATGGATTGAATACACAGTTTTCTGAAGAGCTGGCAGAGGCTGGTTGGCGATTGGTGTTGTCTCCTGGGCTTTGTTCAGGGGCAGTTCAGCGCAACCAAAGTTTAGGAATTCAGGAGCACATTGCACAAATGCAGCTATAATGTTTTTAGTATATATAAGTAGTATAGATAATAAATTACATATATTTAATTGGGAGGCTCACCTGGCTTCAAACTGACGCTGTAGTCTCATCACCAGGTTTGGTCAAAGATAGGTTGCAAACTCCACCTCAGTCGTGACCACACTGACCAGATGACGCCCTTACCTCTGCCCCACACCCCCGATCTGGGGACCTTTGGTGGGGTCTCATCTTGCAGTTTATGATCTCTCCCTTTGCAGTGCATGAGCCAAATGTCACGAAGCTGATACTTACTCAGGCCCTGCTGGGGTGTCCCTGCATACATTCCCATGCTCCCGTTTCTAGGAGGGTTTTTATTTGCTCCCTTTCATGATACCGTGCCTATGGTAATGTACTGCAAACACCCAAGCCAAGCTGGTTTCCTACAGACGGGTAACAGGTCAAACCTCCTATAGCATCTCATTATTTGGGGCTTTGCCCTTCTTGGGACTGTGCCAGCCCCCTTCCTTGCCGTAGATGAGAATTGGCTTATTTAAAAGGTCTACTAAAACGATAGACTGGGGACTCTTTCAAAGGTGATAAAACAATTATTGGTGCTGGTAGTTATTCTTTTTTGTCATATTTTCCTTTAAACCTTGAGACATATAGAACAGGGCCTAAGAAAGGGTTTTTGTGTGTGTGTGTACATTTTCACTTCCATTAAGAATATGTGGAGGATGAATTACAAAAAAACATGTTATTGAGACAATATTTAACAGGATTTAGTCTTTCCAATACAGACATGACTGCTCCTTCAAGTATGTCATTGAATCTTCCCAAGATGACATAATGTTCAACTAGTCTCATTTTTTATGTAAAATCAGAAAATGTGCAGAATTACTGAAGTGGTCATCCCTGAAACATGAAGTGTAATTCAGGGGCATAAATACAATGCAGATCACTCCAAATTACACAGAAGTATTAAATTTATTTTTACTTTTGTGCAGTGGAACCACAGTATGGTTAACTGTGTGCAGGAGCATGGATTGAGCTCCCTGCAATATGAGTTAATGATTGTATAACTTTGCTTTATCAGTTTTATATAAATATATTTCTAGAAATAAGCAAAATGAAGAAATTCAAAGTGGCTGAGTCAACAAATTGGCTAAAGGAAAGGAAAAAACTGAGCAAATTAGAGATGAACAGTTTTCACAGTGCTGCAGCAAGGCAGGGTGGACAGCATTATGGGAGTGACCAGTTTAGGGCAAGAGGAGTAATGAGCAGGAAACGAGGCAGCGTAATGATAAGGTGGAAAAGAGTAGATGTGGAAA
>NW_010258699.1:20349-20636 GCF_000690775.1 Eurypyga helias
TGCCGAAAGAAGATATGCTGTTTGGTGAGAGAGGAATTACATTATGATGTATAAAATTAGAGAGGAAAGAAAGATATGATGAAGTGAAATTGGATTTAATGAGGTAGAAGAAAGGTGATTAGGGACAGAAGAAAAATAGAATTTAGTGATGAGAAAATCCTATTAAATTATCCAATAAATCTTGCCACTGAAGGATTTCCCTTCTTTCTTCTTCTTCTCCCCAGGATATTTTCCAGGGTATCTAACTTGTATGGTTAGGTATTTCTCCATATCTAACCATACAGGAA
>NW_010258699.1:20658-96297 GCF_000690775.1 Eurypyga helias
TCATCTCTCTGTAGAACCAGGAAAATAATACAAGTGTACCCCTGCACGTAGTCACAGCCTTAAGGACTGCAGTCTATAGAGTGTGTTAGCACTTTGTTAAACAGTGTTGGAGATGGGATAACTGAGAGAACTTTTTTTAAGGTCTCTTATATTGTGGGGTTTTTTTGAGGGGGATTATATCTGTTCATTATATAGATACAGCGTATGAAACAACCATCTTTCCAATTCTCTAGTAATGGCCATTGCATAAGTTAAATCTCTGGGCTGTGTATCATTTGCTTGCTTTTAAAATCATTCCGTTCCATATTATGGCTTCTAAAATCTAAGCAAAGCAGACAGGAATGGCGACATAGTGCACGTAGCAGATGGCTTGCCATTAGGAAATGATCGGTTTATCTGAATTATACTCAGAAGGTAAAGTGCACAGTATTTGCACAGTCTCTTTGCTTCCTTTTTTTGATGGATAAACATGAAAATTTAACCTCATGCCTTAACAAACCACTCCTAAGACAATCCATCAAAACAACAATTAATGATGCAGCCACTATTGCATCCACAGTGTGTGACCTTTCTGCCTTGATGTCATGCCATTGAGACCTCATCTGGCAAGAATTTGCTCATTGCTTAAAATTTGGTATGTTTGGATAGTAGGATGGAAATGCCAGCAAAATTATATATTTTGCACAAAAAATGGTTTAACAAAACAAGGCTGGATAGACTTCAAGGACGATTCACGCTTTACTGGTCTGAAACAGGGCTCTCTTCAAGTCAGTGAGCCAGTAGAGATGGAGGGGTGTGATGGAGGGTGTCCTGAAAAAGCAGTACAACTCAACTGCAAAGTAATTAAACTGTAGCTTAATTTGCATATAGAAAGCTTTCCTGTGAAGTTACAGTAGATCAGATGCATCCACTAAAACATCAGTGGTAAGGTGGTGTGTTTTACAGAGGAAGGCAGCTAAATTGACCAACATTTCTGGAGGTGTTCTGATCTTTTAATGATGACTGGTCCCCAGTTTTTAAAGTTATTTTTAATTTTTTCTTTTGGCAATAGTTTCAGATCTTCTAAAACACTTTTTTTGGAAAACTATTTTGTAGAGAAAAAGGGATCCAGGAACTAAAGTTAATGAAGTTGTCATGAAAGAAATGTGTTGGTCTAGTCTAATCGTAAAACTTCTGGGAGTGTACTGTTATACTTACCCTACAAGCTGAGAATACCGAGCAGAAGTAAATGCATGCCAACCAAGTCTTCCACCTCTGTGTCCTTCATGGGAAGACATTTTGAGTGTTCTAATTCCACAAGTCTATTTGTTCAGCTTGAAATACCTTCCAAAACTGTTCTGGTCAATTAGATAAGCCTGAGGTTGATAGCAAAGTTCTTAATTTTTAGTGCCATAAAGTTGCGAGGAGGTTCCCTTAAGCAGTAGTCCCTGTCACATGGAAGGTGCTGAAATCAAAACTGAGCAAACTGCTCTCCTTTCCTATAGTCTCTGGCTGATAACCCTTTCTCCATGAATTTGTGTTACTCACCCACTGTCACTCTGAAGATGCAGTTGGCAGCATTTTAGAGAAATAGAATTGTTAACTTATTTTAACAAGAGAACCAATATCTGAATAAAGCCTGTGTACCAGGGCTTTGGAAATGTGAGGATGAAGTTAGAGCATTCCTAATGACTGTGAAAAAGAAAAAATGCTGAAGTATTGACACAATTTAAAGGGAGAAATAAATGTATACTTTTAGGTCTGTGCTATATCTTTTTCTTAAAATCATGTTATTAACAGTAAAGGCTGCATATTAATCCCAAGAGCTGTCTTTACTGGGAAGACAATGCACACAGAGGTTGCTATGCCAGCTGTTTTTTCAGCCATATGAGTACAGTCTGTGATTTTATTGATGGCCCAGACACCCATTCTCCTACCAGTGATTCTTGCTTTGGGTTCTGGGCAGGTTCCTGCTGTGTGTGTGTACCGAAGAGTCAAATTGTATATGGAGTGAAATTTGAAAAGAAGACAGGAAGAAAGAATTTTTTAAGGAATATAAAATAAAACATGATAGCTGTTGAAAGCTAAAGGAAGCTCCAACTGGCAAGAAGAGAGAAAGTATTCTAAATTTATAATGAAAATTAATTATGCATTCGTTGCATTTGAAGAGGTCAGACATGATGAATTTGAATAGTACATGAGAATGAAGGCCATCTTTTATATTAAAGGCATTACAACAGGGTGATGTGAGGAGAGACGGAGAAATAAAGGAAGCAAAGGGAGAAAATTGCAACACTGAGGCAGTAAGTAACAAGAACATTAAATCGAACAGATCTGCTGTGACTAAATTGACTCATGATTTTCAGGCATTTCAAAATAATGATAATTTATTAGCCATAAAATTATACTGGAAAAATGTTTAAAGCTGCTGAGAAAGTTAATAAAAGAAGGAATTTCGAAGTGGCTTCTCACCAGCTTGCAGTAACCTTTACAACTTCTGTACAGTGGAGTAATTCCTTTGTAAAATTTTGTTCCTTTCTTATATATAGTTGCTGTATATGCTTCTGGCTTTTATGGGGGAAATATTTTTTTTCCTTTTTTTTCACTATCTCCTGTCACATTTGTCCTGTTTTCAGTACCCTGTTTCACTTGTGAAAATAGCATACAAGCAAAGAGGTTAAACACAAGCCTGTGTAAATGCCATATGGAAAAATTAGCTGTAGGGCTAAAGCAGAGTATGCTGCTCCACTTTCTGGGTTACTGGAGCAGAGAGTTATTCTTAGCAGGGGTAGACTATCCTGAATAACACCGGTAGAAATACAGCATAAGCTTTCTGCTTAACGCTGTTTTAATACATGTATTCTGGGCATTTGAAGGTACTGTGTTACACAGCCACCTTTCTGTTTAGAAATGCAGATGCTCTGGAGCTGGGGACCCTATAGCTTCCATGAGGAGTTGGGCAATACTTCCATTGGTACCTAAGCACTGCTCTCAGACTCAATAGCTTGTTTTGACTCAAGGTGTTTCTGTGGAGCTTGAGGAGACGCAAATGATATGCCTGTAGTAGTGTGACTGGGAGGTCAGAAACTGGCACCAACTTACCAACTTTCCTAGAAAAAGCATACTTTTAATTGCAGATATTCCAGGTGAGTGGAGTCCTTCAAGAATTTTAGTTCTATGGCCCTGAGCTAAGCATTGTCGATGGGAAGTGAAATTCGAGAGGCTTAGTGGTTAAGAAGGGGGAAAAAAGGTAGAACAGCAAATAGTAAATTGTCACCTCAGGCTTTTACAAAATAGCACAGAAGTGAAATAAGGAGTATTTTTCCCTAGAGGGTGGTTTCATGTACCTGAGTTACCAGAACAGGATACGGTATCAACTCCACTTGAGGGAATTCTGCAGGCAAACTTCTAAAGCATTGTGTGTAACGTAATAGTTGAATTGTATTTATTTTTGTGTGATGGTCGTGTTCTTAGTTTACTTACAGTCAGTCTCTATACTGAAAAAGACACCATAATTCCTATAGCCACAATTAGATAACCACAGTTACAGTCAATCAACACCCATCCTTCACCAGAACATGACACTGAAATTGTGGAGTATGGATCTCTTCTTTGTACTGACAGATACAGTTACCACTGGAACCCTGGCCTAAATTCTACTTAATTAATGTAATAAGTTATTTAACGCTTAAATAATGTATTAATAATGGATAAATTAGTATTTAACAAGTATGCTGCCTTCGTATTTTAGAACACTAAGTGTTCATTGTGGTTATCTGTTGATGCCTGGTTATTGCACTGTTGGGTGAAAATCCTAACAAGTTTGACAGCCAAGAACAGTGGTGTTGGGCTTTTATTGCACAGGATTTTTGACACCTCATAAGGAGTGTCGGATTTTCATGTTATGTTTCCTTTTCCCTTTTGTTTTCTTTATTCTTCACCCTAGAAATGAGGGTAATTGTTATTATGAGGGTAGAAAATTTGTGTGATATGTCTCCTTATCCCGGAATTGCTTGGTGTTACTTCCATCTCAAGCTTTGCATTTTGAACTGACAAATGGCTGGGCTGGCACGGTTCTACTAAAAACATCAGTGCTGAAACCACTTGGTTTTTTGAAAATAACCTTTCACTTTTTCTTTGGGAGCTTTACAGTTCACTCCCTTAAAAGTGGAAAACTGATTTACACTGATTTACCACTGGGAAGTTTTCCTTTGCAAGGCACTTCTGCATACCTGTGTGTTAGCCTGCTAGCACCTGTGGATGTTCCTCATTTGCCACTGGTTTTATCGAGCCCAGACGTACTAGAAGGTCTTGGTGGGTTCCGTTCAATGAAGTCTGGGGGTGCTTACTGTGATTATGCATTAGCTTTAAGTCAGCTTCCTTTGTGTAGCAGTTGGTTCAGCATCTACATTGAGATTATATAACAGGTAGCTGTACGAAATGATAGGTTTATCAAGCACAAGGTTACAAAACACACCATCACTGTTTGAGTCACTTATGTTAGTTGGTGCCTTTGCAATATCAGTCACATCTGTCAGCTTTTCATTTGGCCAGGAAGCCAAGTTCTGGGCATGGGGTAACCAGATGGAGGTAATACTCTCCCTTCTCCATGAAACTCAGAGGTGGATATTAGGTAGTTCTGGGAAAAGCTGTTATAGATGTCCATGAGAAAGAAATGCTGAGAAGAATATCGTGGGCCATCAGCAGACCAGATCCAGCAGAAATTTGTTTCTTGGAGAGGCATATATAAAACAGGACAATCATCCCTTGTTTTGAACTTGCTATTTTAATATTATCCAAGTGCAAAATTCAGTTCCAATGATGAGTTAAATTTTGCCTAAAGTTTGTCTTTAAAATTAAAATGCTATCCTTTTTCAAATTCCTTGGTGTTTTACAGTGTTTCTGTATATTTTCTCTCATTTCAATATCTCTGTCCTCACCCAGAATTAGATTTTTTTATTTTAGAAAAGGTGTAACAGGGAAGAATCCTTCCCTGCTAGGACCCAGTCAAGTTTTCCTCGCCAGTTATGTTGACAGCAGGTTTAACACATTTATTAATTATGAGTGCAATTTGTTAATACAAACAAGACTCCAAACCTTTAGGAGGCCTGTTGTGACTATAAATAAATAAAAAACCTTGAGAAATGCTTCAAGGCAGGAGCTCAGCAAACAAAAAGAAGGGACTCTATTTAGAGACTATGCTAGTGAAGTGGAGAGTACCTTCCCGTTTTGAGAAAGTATGCAGGTTGTGTTACCAGTACATGAATTGTCAACAAGTATAGACATAGTTTTTGCTTGCTAGAGGTTCATCAAAACAGAAAATTTATGAACTTGTGTATGTATCTCCTTGTGAGCATCTTCTGCCTTCAGGACTGGCAGTTCTGTCCTCTTTCTTGTGTGCCTGATTGTATTTCCAGCTTTGGGGCATCTGGCTGTGCCACTCAGCAGATTAAATTCTGCAGAGGCAGTGAATACACTGGAAAGTTGTTTCTGTGTTGGAACGTGCTCTTCTTTTTTTCAGGAGGATGGATGCCCTCCAGGCCCTTTCAGGGATCTCTAGAGGTCATCTAGGCCAAGTCCCTACTGAAAAAATGCAAGCACCTTCTTTAAAAGTATCATCCATCATAATTAACCAAAAGGGAAAGGTTCATTTTCCTTCATTTTCCATGTTGCCTTTTGTTACCTAACAGACCAATTATTGAACAGAAACAAAATACTGGTGCTGGGGACATCAGTTGTCATAAATTGCTACAGCACTGCTTTTTGCATGCCATGAGGTGTGAGAGATTTAGGTGCTAATCAGCTGTCATGGTCAACTACTGCATCTAGAGAATCTTAACTGTTCTGTGCTGGAGACGGGTAGTGTGGCAGATTTAGTTAGATAGCACTAAGATTATTGATTTCACATCTTAAGAGACTTGTTAAATGTATCATGAAGGCCAATCTTTATCTGTTCAAGGAGAGACCACTCGAGCACACATACGCCATCTTAGGAGTCGCACACTCACCACCCTTCGCAGCGGGCAACTCCAGTGAGTCGATGGGTGCCCCTCTGACTCCTTTCACACGCACTTTCTTACTCGGGAGGGCTTCTCCCTTTTCAGGTTTGGACCTAGGTTTCCCATAACAATGTCTCGGGTACTGGATCTTGTATATATAAAAATAATTTTTTCCCATGGTACGATGGCAAAATAACAGCTTGAGCTGGGTGCCTCCAGAGAGTGAACTCCAGTGAAGGATTTCCTGGGCAATTATAGCCTTAGAGTCTATGCACCCACCTCTCGTGCGCTCTTCATCTGTCTTTCATGAGCCCTTTTTGTCCAGTGGTGATTTCTGGTCTGGAGTCTTCTAGCACCATATAGGATTCTTTCTCTGTCTCCAGGCAGGCCATTAACTGTTCTCGTCCTGTTGATCTGCAGCTTCTACTGATGGTTGTAGCCCCTTCATCTTCTGGTTTGCGCTTCTTGCGTACCTGCTCGCTGTCGGACTAAACTTAGGATAAACACTACTTAGCAACAATTAAAACATCAGTGCGTTATCAATATTATTCTCAGACTAAATCCAAAACACAGCACTGTACCAGCTACTAAGAAGAAAATTAACTCTATCCCAGCCAAAAGCATATCTGGGTGAAAGCTCACAGCTTGTGGCCTAAGGCTTCAGCAAATCTAGCTACTCGTGCTAAGTTAGTAATGAAAAAAATCAGTATACCACATTACTCAACATTATGCTGTAACCCCTGTGTCCTAATGCTAAATGCTTGAGCAATTCATTCTGTTTGAAACTTACTTATTTAAACTACATGACTACCACTTTGTAACACATTTTTTTAATGACCAGATATCAACACTGAAACAATGACCTCATCCTAATGTCTTCAGAAGAAGCAAATACCTGTGTGTAATAAGCACAGTTGTATTTCCTGTCCTGACCTGCCCTGTGTCTCCATATTTACAAATATTTATGATTTGCGATTTTACGTACATCACCCTCTGAACATAAGGCCTTCCAGTGCTGTAGCCGCTCCTTTCTTGGTACAAATCAATATGAACAGTTGTGTCATGTCTTACAGTCTCAGGATGAATGTAACTGTATTTTCTTCTACTAAAGGGAATTTCCATCCCATAGATGCCATACTTCTATCCCATTGCTACACATTCTGCCATAAGAAGCCTAAGATACTGTAATGTAACCAAACCATCTGTTCATTGGTGCAATAGAACTGCAGAAACACAAATGTATTTTTCCATAGCTAACTTGGATACCCTTTTCTCAAGGCAATGTAAAATCATTGTGCAATCAACTGGATTCACCTCTTTGTTACATCAATGTCAAAAAGGGTTCTGTGGTTGCATTTCTGGGGCAGGGCCAGTGAAATTCAGGGAGCTACTCCAGCTATGCAGCTTTGTAAAGCAGACCTGAATTTGACTCATTAACATGTTTTTCTTTAGATGTAAGGTTTGATTTTGCCAATGTGCTACTTCAGTGTGCTGCTTTTGCAACTGCATTCGTTTGTTTGAAGTTGCGTATATGACCGTGATGTATTGTCAAGCTAGGTCAGACCCACAGAGGTGTGCAAGATGGTCAAGAGGAGGATACTGTGGGCTGTGAGAGTGTCTGTGACCCAGAAAGTAGCACAGAAGTGCATTTACTCTGTGTGCTGATGACATACTTCGTTTTTTCAAGAACTCAGTTACTCGTTTTCCCACTCTATTATGTTCATTGGATGAGTTCCACATAGTTCATGATCAGCAGAAAACTGAGGTCATACCATTAACATTTTTTGGCATTCACAGCTAGACATATTTTTTCCCCTTTTAAAAGAACATGGCTTTGAAATAAATAAATGGAGGGGGCGGAATCCAACTGTAGTACCTTGTTGGTCAGTGACTTGGTTTTCCAAAAAATGGTGCTGCCTGCCAAGACCTATCAGCAATTGCTCAGCCATTCTGGAAATCAAGGCATCTGCTTAGGTACATGAGTCTAAATGCCACTGTCTGACTTAAGCATTCTATGTTATTTGTATTTCCCCCCCCCCATAATTTCTTTATGAATTGAAGAATCTTTTCCTTGACACAGAAGTTAACAACCGAAGAAAACAAACTCACGTATGAGTGTCTGTATTACCAAAAAAGTGAAGGAGTCAGGTTTTGGGCATTTAATATCTGTTCTGTTCATCTTTGTCCATCTGTGCAGTTGCTGCATTGACTCAAAGGTCTGGAGAATCAGTTCAAAGGCTGATATTTACGTCACAGTTATAAAAAAGCCCTGGTACACCACTCCTGATTTTCATTAAGATTATTCTCTCTCTGAATATTTATATTGAGGTTTCTGCAGGATGAGATGGTAGAGGAGTCACTCAGTGACTGACTTTCAGGCTGCTCTGGACTTTCTAATTTATGATTTCAGCTCTGTATTAGCTGTGACCATTTATGACCATATTAACAAACTAGGTTAGTTTATGCATGTGTCAGATTGGAAGCCTACTTTGTTCTTTAGATATACAAAGTAGGCACATCGTGGGTGTAGTTGCAAATACAATTGCTAGTACTTGAAAAACTTCTCCAAATAAGTTGAGGTTAATTTTTTTTAAATACGATTGTTTAATTCTCAGGTACTCAGAGAAATGTTGTCCTATTAGCTGGGTATTCTAGAATTTGCGTTGGTTCATATTATTTTATGTGTATTAAAATGGCTAACATGTAACAAAAGAGACGTTTTAGGAATTTTGAGATTAATTAGGTATTCAGATGTTGTTCCTTTATCTCACAGCTTTATGCCCTGCCTTGCATTTGACTGTTGGAGTGCTATTCCTCTGCAATCCGTTCCTTCCTGTCATTGTCCTCAGTGACTGTGTCCCGCCCTAGCTTTCTCCTGTGGGCTCTTCTTGCTCTCCAAATCGTTTGTAAAGGCTTGTGTTGGGAAGGAGACTATTTTGCATTTGGATGATTACAGCCTTCATTTTGGGTATGCAGACCAGACATGATGGTTCCCACTTGTAGATCGTTTTACCCATCACCCACCCCGCACGTGGGCTGTGCTGCAGGACGGCTGCTCGGTCCGTACCGGGAGCTGCTCTCCTTCGTTACCTTTTCTCTCATCGTGCCTCGAATCCAGCAAGGCATCATGTCAGCCACTGTCTGCTCCTGTGGTTCAGGCAGGACAGAACCAGGAAGGTTTCGTGGGATTTGTCTGTGGACAGCTGTGTTTAATGATGCTCTTCTGTGGATTTTGGAAGATCCTGCAGTTCAAATGATCATAACTCAGTCTTCACAAATGCTTTTGTGAACGTTTCATAGCCATGCCCAAGCCCTTCTCCATGTTTTGTGCAGACAAGGCGAGATGATTTCAAAGGAAACATTCGGTGCCTTTCTGGATGACATCCTGCTGCTTCCCAACCATTTTTTTGTTTCCCTCATTTTGGTTTTTTTTTTATCCTCCATCATATATTGATTCCGACTCTTCCTCCTTCAGAGACAGATGGTGAGCTGGTGGTACTAATGAGCTCCCTGCTGCCCAGGGACGGCAGACTGAAACGCTTTGTGTTCTGAGAACTAACTGGCCGAGCACCCTCGCTAAGGGTGTAACGCACGCGATGAAAGGTTTGATGCACAAATACTGTAGCAGACTTTCTTCACATGCACCTATGAACCGTGCTTCCCCAAGAGATCAACTTCTTGAAACAGCCTCCCTAATAGTGCAATCCTTACTGTGTTTACTGGGGTATCACCCCGAATGGCACAATAATCTCTCTCTTTTATGGAGATGGAGAGAGCAGTAGGTTGTGGACACATGGCAATTGAATGCCTTGCTTCTCTGGCATTAGCACACGGAGAAATAAAAACAAAGAGCACCTGCTGTTCCTCAGAATGAGTCTTTGAACATTATAAAAACTTTCTTGGCAGAAAGCCATTCTTTTCTGGGCTGACATTAAAAAGAATGCAATTAATTATTGGAGCCACAAACCTCTAAGGTAACAAAATACAATTAAACAGGGATTCGTGATGGATTCAGTGATGTCTTTTTTAAAATGTAACAGGATTGTCAAGACTGTCTTGTACTAAGTATGCAATTAGAGACGGATCCAGTTGGCCTGGGAGTCTAATGGC
Source organism: Eurypyga helias (assembly GCF_000690775.1). Classification (NCBI taxonomy): domain Eukaryota; kingdom Metazoa; phylum Chordata; class Aves; order Eurypygiformes; family Eurypygidae; genus Eurypyga; species Eurypyga helias. The sequence continues at coordinate 30,747 of NW_010258699.1, forward strand.
TGCAGTCGTGTGGTCAGTTCAGGGCTGCCTACAGAGTTCCCAGATACGTGGATTCAGCATGATCCTGAGGAGATTTTCAAAACCTGCGATTCTGAGGTCTTTCGAATGGATTCATTAAGCATTCTCTCTCCAGCAGAGATCACAGAGAGGTATATCCCTTTCTTCATGCTCAGCAGAAAAACTGCAGTGACACAGGATTTCTAATTGAGTGAATGTGAAACATTCACTTTTTTGTTTAAAACCAAATAAATACTAGTATCAGAGTATCTTGCCTCTTAATGTGAGATCTTTTTCTCAAGAAACAGCACTGAAATGGAAAAACATTAAAACCCCCAGACTTTGCTTTTAATTACTACATAGAGATATTTCACATAAGTTTAGGGGATGGATAGTAAATCTCACTCCAACCTGACCAACTATTCTAGCTGATGAAGAGGTTTTGGTCTCTTTCAAAGCAGGTGCTTTGATATCTGTTGATGCAGAATAGTACCCAGTCCACATTTAAGTTAATTACTATATACTAGCAAGTAACAGCTGTGTTGCAGATGGCTAGGGTGATTAAAATAAAAAAGCTCACAAATTAAGATTTTACAGGTTTGGAAGCTTACAATAAATAAATGGATTAAAAAGCACTATATTAAAACTCAAATATTTTAGCAATTGAAGTGAAACCATATTTGTTTCCTTATTATCAGTCAGTTGCTGTGAAGAGATTTAAAACAAAATAATGAGTTACAGACTTGAACAGAGATGTTTTCCCCATTTTAATTTACGAGTACTATGCCAACATTTACTCTGGGAAAATGTGTGTGTGCTCTTTTCTTGATTCTGTGCTTTCACCAGCTTTCAGTAAGAACATAAAATGAGGGTCAGTCTGAAAGTGGCTGACTGTCTGTTTTTAGAATTTACATTTACTGAAATGAAGGCTTTTTACAGGAATGTACTGGTTTCACCAAGACTGTTTTTACTAGCATTACTGGTTTATGACTGGAAATTACACCCTGAAAGGAGAAGCTGCCACATACAGACAGGCAAACACCTAACTCGGAAAAAGCAAGGTGGTCCTGTAGGCAGTTTAGGATCAAGAAATTGAACCAGGGTTTCTCACAGGATTGGTGGGTATCTTCACCATAAGTTTTTTTACTCTTCTGGGATATTGCTCCTTCTTGTTTTTTGGTTTTTTTTTTTTTTTTTGGATGTGTGTTTTGGTTTGGTTTTTGTCTTTTTGGGGTTTTTTTTTGTGGCTTTTTTTTTTTTTTTTTAATAGGCAAGTCTTATTTCATCTTTATTTTCATCCTAATTCAAACCACGGTAATATATGGAGTCTCAAAACTTGCATATGATGAGAAAATGGTTTCCTGCCTGTGTGCGAGAGGCATCATTATAAGGTGAGACTGATTATGCAATGTCAGTACAGAAAATGATACAGTCTCAGTAATTAGCATGTATGGGTCGTTTGACCCAATTTCCAAATTAATAATAAAAATGTAGACCATCTTACTGTGAGATCTGATCAAGAAGAACCACTTAGATATGTGATGTAACATTGCATTAGCCTGGAAGAACTCAGTATTCAAAGTGCTGCTCTAAGTAACATCTACAGAAGAGCCACCAGATTGTGGTTCTCTGGACTGGAATTTAAAAAAAAAAAAAAGAAAGAAAAAAATTAATCTTTTAGAAATTGTTCCTAAGTTAGGTTCTGTTTCTTTGATTTTACTGTTGTTGGTTTTTTTTTTTCTCATGGGATTTCAATGTTACTTAATCAGCAAAATATTATATGAACGTTTTGTTTTGAGAGGGTATTTTTAATATTAGGTGAAATAACTACTTTTTGAAAGGTATTAATAAACACAGGTGAACTGCTTATATCTGTATTTTGCTACAGCTAATTTTGCAATTAATTAGTAAGGGGGAGATCGTAAACAAGAAGAGAATAATCAGGACATCAGAGAACACCACTCACTGCACAGAAAGGCCATAGAAGTTTCTCCCCATAGCTTAAGGTCCTGTAGCAAAACTCTGCACTGTATGATCATTACACCATGTTCATATGGGAGTGGCTTTGGTAGCAGAAGCACAGAACATTTTGCTTACGTGTTGGGGGTTTTGTCATATGTTCAGTGATTTGTTCATGTGTTCTAGGTAGTTGTTATCTGTTTCCAACTGTTTCCTCTCAGGTCATAGCCAGAGATGACATAATTACATGCATTTGTATATATATCTTTATGATATTTTATTTACCAAAGAAGTGCTGTGCTGTGCAGTGTTCTGGCACAGGAGGAGGTAAGCACGAGAGATGCTACAGAGCTACTTGGTTTCAGTGTTCTCTCACATACTAACTTTAGTTTCTATTAATGCTTTCAATTAGTTTGGATTTCTGAATATTTGGGATATTACCAAGTTTAACATAATTGTGTTATTCAGGCAAGTTTTAGGTTTATATTGTCACAGACACACCCTTAAGGAATTAGACAGAAAGGAAAAAGGATATTGCCTTCTTAGAAATCACTTTTAAATTTCCATCATGTCCTATGAAAAATTCCTTCCTTTCCCTTTAGCTGTGGGACAAATATCCCACTCCTCACCCAGAGGTACAGGAAGATGTAAGCTGAAGGAATATTTAGAGTTGTTTAAGCTTTCTCGTTTGTGCATATGCTGGTGGCACTATGGAAACCTGGGAAACTCTCTCTGAGTAAAGATAAACTGAGAGAAGATGCATTTTCAATGCTGAATAAACCACCTCTGTTTTAAATATGAGAAGCTTTGGTTTTTTGGATTTAATGAGGCCTAAATATGTCAGCATTAGAGGCTGTTTGCTTTTGTTAAATAGTTGGCACGCTGCACTGGCTGGCATTGTTGTATTTGCTCTGTCAGAATCCTCTGCAACTCATTGTTTCCCAAGCTCGATGAATTCAGCTCTTCAGGCCTGCCTTCACATTAGGTTGCTCTGTTTAGTTTTAGGATGAACTACATCTGCTCTCCATTTTTTTTTTTTTCAAATATCTTGCAATTTCTCTGTTACACATCCTACAAACATCAATGTGCACAAATTAATGTGAATAATTCTGTTGAATAAAGCCAGTGCAAGAGAAGTGGTGCCTTTGAAATGTGAACTGTAGAGGTTTAGCTCGTGTAGATACTCTAATGCAGCCTGACTGTACTCGGAATTGGCTTCTGAATGTCCAAGACTGCACTTCTTTTGGCCAGGGGCAGAAGGCTGTCATGCATATGGAGCTGGATTGCTCTGCAGTCCCAAATCTGAAAGCTCCTGAGTTCACACTGCAAGGGATTATACTTGTTACAAGTGACAGTTCTATAATCCACTCTCAGATTTCTCCTCCAAAAATAGTTCTAGTCATGAGACCTACTTGAGTTAGTATTTTCTCCACAGTTGCTGCAGTTTTTAATTTCTCTTTCTGTGGTTAGCATGCAGGCAACTACAGTAAATCATCTACTTCGCTGTTGTGTACCACTTCTCTCTTGAAAGTACAGTGACAGAATTATAATGTGAATTGTTAATATTCCAGTGCTGAGCACTGAAGTCAATGGAAACTTGGCATGTAGGATGATTTTTTAGGAGGAATTTTTTCTTCACTGAAAGGGTGGTCAGGTATTGGAATGGGCTCTGCAGGGAAGTGATTGAGCCACCATCTCTGCAGGTATTTGTGGACAAGGTGCTTAGGGACATGGTTGAGTGGTGGTATTAGCTGTGTTAGGTTAATGGTTGGACTTGATGATCTTAAAGGTCTTTTCCAACCTAAAAGATTTTATGATGGGATTATCAGTATGAGTTCAGTAAAAGGCATGTATGTTTTATTGCTTTACTCAGTCTTTTTCCATGGAGAAATTTTGGAGTATCCAGTTCTTTATTTTTTTGGCAAAAGACTTTGATGGTCTTCTGAAAACCCCCAACATCTAGGGGTTGTTAATCACATGAAGCTACTACAGGGGATGTGGAGAGTTGGTCTGAAGACTTGCTCAGAAAAAGTCATTACCGCTTTACTGGGAAAACAGGAAAGTGGAATGATGGGATTCTCTGGAGATCTGTGTGTTTGGGGTCAATCAATTTTTATTAGTGATCTGGTTGATGGTATAGGTAGTGTATATATTGAATTTGTGGATGTCATGGAGTCTGAAGGGTTTGTAAGCATGTTGGAAGATAATATTGGAATTCAAAATGATCTTGGCTAACTGAGGAAATGACCAGAAAAAAAGAAAGGAGATTAATTAGTATGTTTAAGTGCAAACTATTGTTCTTCAACAGGAATTTAACAGCTTCACAGGTACTGATTAAGTGGAAATCTTACATAAGTAAAATCTGAGTACTAAAGTGGAACACAGACTGAACTTCAGCGCTGTGTAGGTGATGCAGAAAAGCCAAACCTCACACTGGAATATATGTATATCTGAGTTTACATGCAAAAGATACAAATTAGTCCTTCTGGTCAGTTCAGCTTTGTAGGGCATCAGATGGGATCAAGCCTAGAGAATAGCATCAGGGACGAAGTAGGGTCTAACGCGTGACCTATGGCAAAGACCAGAACAATGTGGGGGTTTTATTTTAAAGAAGAGCAGTCAATAGTCTTCAAATATATTTTAAAATGTCAGCAAAGAGGATACAGTCTCCAAATGCGTAGTGCTAGATGATGAATAACAGGCTTACATGGCAGCAAAGAAAACACAAGTTAGAAGTTAGGGAAAGCTTTACAAATTATATGCCATTTGGATTATTTGCCTGAGGAGGTTATAAAATCTTAATTACTGGAGGTTAATAAATATATAAACAAACATCTGTTAGGGATGACAGAGGTGTAATTCACCTGCCTTGACAGTGTTGGAAATGAAGTAAGCTTCTTCTGAAGAAACTTGCAGCCCTGTTTTCTGGATTTCTGTGTGGTTTTGTTCGGTTTTTTTGTTTGTTGTGATACTAATGGCAAACTGATACTGTCAGAAAATAAATGTTGGGGTTTAGGACTACTTTATATAATTAAAGCCTTAAAAACTTCTCACCTACAGGTAATATTATTTATATTTAAGTGATAAGAAGGTTTCATAAATTAGGCAGATCAATACTGGTATGCTGGTCGATAATTATTTAATATATCTGCGATAGATTAAAATCAGTTGATATTATCCTTTCTAATGTGTGGCAAATTGTATCTTCCTTCTGGAGAACTTCCTTTTATGACCATGCCTAAACAAAACATTTTTATCTGCTCTGACATCTTGATGGTAAACAAAATATATTGTTAGTATTATGGCTCTTATTTTAAGTGTCAGATTTATTCTGATTACTATTGTGACCTCCTGAAAGTGGTAATTTGGAAAACGTAGTAAGAACGTGAATAGGCTCCACAGGCACATTAGCTTTTGTGGCTTTAGGGTTTATTTCTAACTTCAGTAGAAGTTTGTACAATAAAGCAGAATTTGCCTCTGTGCCTTCGGCCTTATTCATACTGATGTGCTCTTCTTCTATGTGGCTTGATACTTCTGTGTATAGTATGAACTCTGGTTGGAAAGTAATATGACATCTTTATGGCAGGGAGGAATAACCTACAGCAGGATCTGATGGGAATTTGGGAGGGGCAAAGGACTCAGTTTCTTTTGTCCCTGTAACTGCCTTAGGTGCCACCGTGCCCTGGGTGGAGGTGGGCACAGCAGAGCAGGCAGGGTGCACTGTGGTGTTTGAAGGTAGAGGTGAGCAGTTTGCCAGCAATCCAGCGGTCATCAGCTGTTCTGCCTGCCCCCAGGATCTTTGCTTTTCCAAAGAGAGTACAAGATTTGATCCCATGAGGTGCTTCATTCATTGCGGGTTATAGGTATGCTGGAATTGTGTGTTTAGATCCACAGTTCAGTAATGGAAGGGCCAAGGAATAAAACAATATTGCTGTGAAGAACATTATTTTTACAGTATATGTATGTAAGAGAGAAGTATTTATAGGCCCTGGGACAGGAAGTTGGAATCCTGACTGCTACTTGTGATTTATGCTCAAATCAGAAAGCTTCTTTGCTTTGCGTATGTACGCATTTCTGCCCTAATGCATTTTGAATTCCTTTTGTTACCTTAAAATACCCTACATCATTTAGATTTGGAAGAATGGACAGTTACCACCAGGCATGTTTGTTCCAAGTTGCAGTGTTACCTCATGGCTTTATCCCATCAAATATAGTAAAGACTTTGCTCTCCCGGATCCCCGTGTAAAATTGTAAATGAATTTGATATTGTACACAGATGTCAGCTCCATTATAAAGGTAGAACATTGACATTAGATCCCATTATCCCTGAGCTTAACATTCACTATAATTTAAAAAAAAAGAAGAGCTATCAATGGTTTTCATATTAACAGTAGACCATTGCAGTTACTGGAGGTTGTGAGTCCCCTGCATGGCAATACTTGCAGGACAAGTTGGAGCTTGGTTTATGTGACTGTTATATTTACAGAATCACAGGATGGTTTGGGTGGGAAGGGACCTTAAAGACCATCTAGTTCCACCCCCCCTGCCATGGGCAGGGACACCTTCCACTAGACCAGGTTGCTCAAAGCCTCATCCAGCCTGGCCTTGAACCCTTCCAGGGATGGGGCATCCACAGCTTCTCTGGGCAACCTGTTCCAGTGCCTCACCACCCTCTCCATGAAGAACTTCTTCCTGATATCTAATCTAAACCTCCCCACTTTCAATTTAAACCCGTTATCCCTTGTTCTGTCATTACAGGCCCTTGTAAAAAGCCCCTGTACAACCAGTGTACAACAGTTAGCACTAGAAAACATTTTCAGACAAACAGGAACACTCTCCAGATGTATGTGAAGAAGAGGAGCCAAAAAGTGTTTGTGGTACTGACTGATGACATTTCTAATTTTCTGTAGTGAAATCAAATTTGTATGAAAACTAGAGCATTCCAAAATACATTAGAACAAGTAATTTCAAGGTTAAGCCTGATTTTGGGATGTTTCCAGGTGGCAAAACATTGCCAAAAAGGTAGAAGTGTATATCAGATGAAGACACGCTCATTGTGCGTTTGGGTTCGTTGGGACAGGTATGGTGACAATTTTGCATCTCTGATAAATGCAGCACATGTCACTCGTGTGTCTTACAGTTCTGTTGGGTCATGGATTATGGTTCTGTTCAGTCACTATTCGTTTCAGAGAGAGGAGCGGTGTGTTTGCGCGGGGCACTTAGGCGAAAGGGCATGCATTATTTAGTGCATATGCAGTGTGCAAGGATTAATTGAGAGGCCTCGTTAAAGGGTAGAAAACTGTCGCAAGTAGTTCATCCGGCGAACTAAGAGAACTTTTGAACTGCTCCCCCTGCACTCTTCTCTTGAGTTGGACTCAGGTTGTTGGGGAGAAGAAGTGATTTGTGATTATAGAAATAGTCTGCACTGAAATGATACTTAACCACTTGGCTAAGCAGATTTCAGGATGAAATAGTGTATTTATAAATGTCTCTATATATTGAATGACACTAGGGAAATAACATTTATATTTTTAAGCACTCTTTAGATAATGAATTGTAAAGTTAAGTATCGTTTTTCCATATCAGCAGGGATAGTGTTTGCTGGCAGAGAAATGGAAGGGTAATGCTGGAGCATTCACTTGGCTCTGGAGGAGCATGCGGCTTTCCTCTAGAGCACAAAGTGACTAAGAGCTCTGGCTCCTGGGACAAACCTCTGTGACTGGGAAAGGCTGCTGTCAGTAGATTTTGTCTCCTGCAAGTTGTCCCAAGCTCCTGTGTGTACCTGTGATTGACAGTGTGACATTTAAATGGATTCAGCCCTGCTAGCGGTTATTACCACGTACTTTATGGCACGTAGAGTCAATTTTGGTTTTCGTATCACTGGTTTTTGAAACTGAGTGTTTTTGAGGAGCAGAGTGGACCAAGCATTGATACTCTGCTTCTGTCTGCAGGTGCTTATTCTGAGGTTAGGAGCTGACATCATTTGGTTTTTGAATGGTGTGGTTTGATGGACAATACTCCCTGCAATGCAGCCTATTAGCAAAATCAATGGCAAGAACAGTAGCATTCCTCACATACTGAGGATTAATTGACAAGCCGAAGGATACCGCTGTGGAACCAGTGAGGGTGAAACCCAGAGGAGTGACTATGGATGTTAATTTTCCCTTGGAAGCTTTCCCTGTACTGAGTGTCTCTGAGGTTGTGATTGAGTTTGGTTTCAGGCAGGAAGCATATGGCAGTGGGGTAGGGAGCCGAGACTTTGCTGGGACACAGAACATCCAAAGAAACTGCACAAGTAATTGAGTTTCTTGTTCTGCTTGAGTCGAGCAACAGAATATTGCAAGTTTTCTGTGAATATTAGCTCATATTTGAGACAATTTATTTCAATCCTGTCTAGACCTGCTCCGTGTTCATTTTCTACAAATAGACTTCAGCAAATGGCACGATTTGACAAATCAATACATTTTAACTGTACATCACAGAATACTCAAGGATGACAGTTTATAGTCACAAATGCTTAGGACAGAAGTATGATTCTGTAAGTCGCAAGTTGAGCAGGCAAAAATGAACTTCATATTGCCTTATGCCTTGTCAGAGTTCAGGTATTTTACAGCTAACAAGCTACAGGTCAAGAATTACTTTACAGATAATCTGAGACAACTATTGTGGATTTTTCAGATGATTTACAAACAGAAGAGTAATTTGAATAGATAATGTAATGCAACCTTGTGTGATATTCTTGTGTATTGAGGTGGATTTAATGCTCATATACATAGAAAGATTCCAACCGATTTCCTTAGGTGCCTTTTTTATTGGAGACTGAGAGGATGGACTGTTCTCTGCCTCTCAGCATCTCTTACTTTCCTGTACACGTATTTTCAAAATATTTACCATTTTCAGGAAATGCAATTTGTCTCACCATTCTCAGAGCTTCACCTTTTCTCTGCTATAATGGAAGCTAGGATGGTGAGGGTGGGAAGTGAATTCAGCAAGGATAGGCTAAATCCAGAGTAAGTACTTGGAGATGATGCAGTTAAAGAAGCAGACTACTGTATGTTTAGATGAACAATTTTTCCAGCCATCTGTCTTATTTTTCTCTCCAGAACTGATGGCAGAGTGTCAAAACTGTTGAACAGCAATAGCTGTTAGAGGTGTCTGTAAGCTCCCTATATAGTGGTTGACAGGTAGTGGGTATGGACCACTGGTGGTCTGCAAGCTCATGGGCCAGTGCTTCACAGCAGATCTCTCGAACTACATTGCAGGCATGTTGTTTTCAGTCAGAAGCATGAAGTATGGTGATATTTGAAATATTCTGACAGAGGTCCACTTATCCAAAATTTCTGGAACCAGTTGCCTGCCGACAGCATACCTAGTATTTAGAGGCATTTGTTTTCTCTTCTCTGAGATGGGACAGTGAATTGACACCAAGCACTGATATGCTAAAAGAGAACGTAATAGAAAATTCCAAAGCAAATACAAATAGGTCTTCTTGTGTGTGTGCAAAGCATGCCTGATGTTGCTATCAGGACTGTTAGTGATGCTTTACCTGTAATTTAGATAAAATCTGTGCCTAGCATGCCCAGCTTTCAAAATAAGGAATAATGCATTTCTCTCTCCTTGCTGATGCTATACACAGAGTCTTGTATAATCACTGCCAAAAGATAAGAATGAAATGCGAAGAAAAAGTAGTGAAAAACAATGCTGTTTTGATGGGGAAGGCAAAGAAAAGGTAGGTATAAAAGAAAGATTGTATGTGCGCTTGATGCTGTGATAGTAATTTGAAATGCAATTACTAAAGGTCAGCCATCTCCGAAGGCAAATTTTGCTCTGCTACTTGTGGACTTGTAATCTGGGGGGAGAGGCTTACAGGAAGTAACAAAGAGGGGTGGAGTGGGCAACAGAGGATACTGGATCATCTTTTTTTCCTCAGGACCTTAAGAGCTTCTAATGATGAAATCACATACATCTCTAGTTATCGTATACCTGACAGTATTGCTTATTCACTACAGCTTCATGGCATGGATGACCCTGCTCCGTTCCTGTGTCATTATACCTCTGCCTTTGTGCACCTGCTGCTCAAGGGAGGGGGAACAGCAGAACTAATTCCCTCCCACCTTCTTCTATGCCAATTGACACAGTTACTAACAAAGACAACCCCCCCCCCCCCCCCCCCCCCAAATCTATTCCTAAAGATTTGAAGAGACAACTGCAAAGCATAAAATTGAAGCCTGAAAATCTATCTACAGCATACATAAAGCAAGCTATATTTTCTTTAAGATACTCTATTGAAAATACGACATAAATGTTCTTCATTTCTATCCTCTTACACGTGACAGTATGTGCGTAAAGACGTGAGAGTCTGAATGTGGTGTTAATTATTATTATTGCTGCTGTTGTTATTTAGTAAAGCCACAGAGCTGAAATGATAAGTAACCAGAACCTCATAATAATAAGTAGGCATGACTCATGGGTTGCTCATAAAGTATTTGTTCCATAAATCCAACTCTATCGTGTGGTTTAAAAGCAATTACATTTTGAGTATCAGTGTGAATAACTTAATGGTTTGGAATCACTTGAAATTTCTTATCAATCCAGCAGCTAATACCCCTTACTTATAATTTGCATTCTTAACAGAATAAGTGACTCAAAGCTACTTCTTATTTTACTTCTTTTTATAATAATTCATAGCTTCCTTTGATCATATGGTAATATCCTTCACTGTTACATCCTTCAGTGTTTTAGAGGCAACAGGTATCAACTTTCTTCTATTTTTATGCTTTATTGAGACAAACCCAGAAGTTTTTCTGACATAATATTTGAGGAAATCTGAGGAATCTGAAGTTCAGTTGCGTTGAATCCACATTTACTTATCTAGGTAAAATATGCAAAATGTTAGGAGAATCTGAGACAGATCCAAAAGCTGTAAGGAAAAAAACTTTAAAAAAATTAAGTGCTAATCAAAATGCTGTTCACACATAGCTGCCAAATAGGCCATGTGTGTGCAATGCAAATACAGGTGTGACGTGACTGTTCGTTCTTCTGCTAGATGGAAAAAAAATTTTAAAAAAATTATTAAGTGCTAATCAAAATGCTGTTCACACATAGCTGCCAAATAGGCCATGTGTGTGCAATGCAAATACAGGTGTGACGTGACTGTTCGTTCTTCTGCTAGATTAGTCTGTTCCTAAAGACATAGCACTAATGTTGGCCAACAACATCTCTGGGATTTGATGGGTCATCTGATTACCATATTTTGTATTATTCTTACTAATGTCATGCTGTAGAATAGATGAATTTGTGAGCAGGTAAATAAGGAGAGTGCAACTATCTTGGAAGGGGTTGGAACAAAAGATCACTTTTCCTCCTGCAACAGTTATGCAGCAAAGCAAAGGGACGTTAGCAAACATAAGAGAAAATTATTGCCATATGTAATTTTTTATATAATATTGCTAGTGAAGGAAGGAAAACATTACCACTGCAAAATAGTTCCTTCCTTCAGCCCCCTCCTTAAATCTAGGTGTCTCGTTTTCATTAATCTGACGTGCAGGAACGCAGACCCCGTGTTAGTGACAGAGGGACAAATAGCCCCTTTTTATACATTGTACATAATGATGAAAGAGTGAAACAGCTTTGAGTCATGTAGGCTGCTTCTCAAACTTGCCCAAAGCTTGCTCGGTAAGAGGTGACTAAGCGTTTTAGGTTCTGTAGCGATTTTTGGAAAGGGTGTTGCATCTGTCAAGTCCTCTATTTGACAGTATAGCTTTTTTCTTGTTCTCGTGTAATGTGCTCTATGTTTGCCTCAAAAAAATAAGAACGTTCTTCAATAAAAAAACCCACCAAAGAATAAAAAGTGGTTTTAGTATTGTTTTATTTGTCTTTAATCATAAGGTGGAATAATGAAATTTGTCCCTCTTTCTTAAATTACGTTACAGATGACCCTACTGTCCAAACTCATTTACTATTATTAGATCTTTTCAAACCTGAGAAGTGCTGACATCCTGTCATTAATACTCTTGTAAAATCTCAAGTAAACAGATTTCAAAGACACTTGACTGTTGGTATGAAGACAAGGTCAAAGAGTTGAATGACAAGTCCTCCTGGTACAATAAGAGTACCCATCAATCAGTTTTACTAGCAACTTCTTAAAAAAGAAAAGAGATCAGAACATGACAAAACAGTGTCTTGGAAAATATGTGCATGACATCCGTTTTGATATCCTTGGAGTAGTAGTTAAAGGTGGACAACTGTCATATATAAGTATTAAATACTATAATGTGGTTGTCTCCTGTAGAAGAACCTCTTCTGCAGCTTAAAACTTCTGAAATTCAGAAGCTGAAATGATCTGTTAGGCCAAAACTTTCTGAACAAGATTATATTACAGTAACTAAAATACGCAAGATGATTACCGTTTATTCAAGAATTATCAGGTTTTAGTATTGATAACTCAGGGATGGACATTTACAGCCATTAAAAGAAATTTTATTTCAGTTATTAAGTACTGTTTTGCATGAGTGTGCAAGCTTAGCTGTCAATGTATTCTGCAAATACACAACTGAGAAGCTACATCATTTTCCTCTACCTTTTGCTGAAAGCTTTGGAACTTTTTAGCCTGCCCTGTGGTGCCACTGTGTTTCATTTCCTCACATCTTCTGCGGCCTTTATTCTACAGGGTTAGATGTTACAGACAGGTTAATCAGTGGTAACGTTAAATACAGCCAGTCTACCAGTTCAATAGTAGCGACACGGTCTAAAGTTAGATGGCTCTGGAAGAAGGAATTCCCTTTATCTACTAAGTAAATGCATCAGAACAACAATATTATGAGTCATAACTCATTTTTATTAGCACAGGATATTAAAAATTAGAGAAAATATAAAATGCCTACATGTGAAAGGACTTAAGAAGCAGTCAACAGTCAAGACATTACATGTGTCTTTAGGATATATTATGAGGCTTTTTCATTTAGTCATTATCTCATGATGATAATGAGAGCTTTTCTCAGTAAAAAGAAAACAAAAGTTGCATCATATCTGGAGATCTAGTCTGATCCAGTCTGAACACAAGATAATTTACATGTAAATTTACTGTATGAAGTTGAGAGAAGGAGGACAGACTGCAGTCTGCTGTGTTCCATGGGATTACCCACAGGTGTGGGGCAGTGGGCATTGCATTGAGTGACTCCTAATCACACTCTTTTTGCTTTCTCCAGTGATAGCTGGAGTCTGATTTCTTTGAAACAGGCTGCCTTCAGGTGGAGGTGATTTGGAAGTAAGAACAGCAAATGTATCATAGTCTCTCCCCAAACGCAGACATATAGGTTTTCATTTTCTTGGTGTAAGATCAAGCTGGTTTTGGAGTCATGTATAAAAGATACTTAATAAAATATGCCTGGTGGGACTAGTGGCTAGCATTTGGGATCTGTACATTTATTTGTAGAGCAGTGGTGTTGTGCTGAACTTTTGCTGTGAACCTGAGGCTTGACCGCATATACGAAAAGGTTTGCCAAAGCTTTCATAGGTTAAATTCCCCAAAGTGGTGGTTTTGAGTGGAATCAACAACAGCAGGAAAAAAAAAAAGCTTTCATTGGGCAAATCCACATCTTTTTTTCATGTATTCTTGACTGCTTTGGGCAGTTATATGATTGCAAAAAGAAATGTAGATAAAATCCTTCTATGACATCTTTCCAACTGCAAATGCAGAGTTGGGGATATGGCTATAATTTCAGGTTTCATATTCAAAGATTGCACAAGCCCCATGTTGTAGGTACTTTGCGCATCAGTAAATGTGAGAGTATCTTTTGTTGGCTTAACCAGCAATGCTGCATAGTTGGACACTTCTTTGGCACAAGCAGGCTCCAGGCAGAGTTCTGATTCCACTGAATTTAAAGACAAAACAAAATTACAAAGGTTTTTGTTTTAGTGTGGTCAAGAACAAGTCTTAGGATGAGCGGCTGCGGGATCTGGGGTTGTTTAGCCTGAAGAAAAGGAGGCTGAGGGGAGACCTGATCACTCTCTATAGCTACCTGAAAGGAGGTTATGGGGAGGTGGGTGCTGGTCTGTTCCCCCAGGTAACTGGAGGTAGGACAAGAGGAAACGGCCTCAAGTTGCAACAGGGGAGGTTTAGATTAGATATTAGGAAAAACTTCTTCACTGAAAGAGTGGTCAGGCATTGGAATAGGCTGCCCAGGGAAGTGGCTGAGTCACCATCCCTGGAGTTGTTGAAGGAGCATGTAGACGTGGTGCTTGAGGATATGATCTAGTGGGTATAGTAGTGTTGGACTAGATGATGTTATAGGTCTTTTCCAGCCTTAGTGATTCTGTGAAGACTTCATGTGAAGCTGTGGATTTTCGTAGAAAATATTCAGTTAAGTTCCTTCTGTGACTTGTTCATGCTCTAATTATGTTGGTGTAATTATTTTTGTTACACAGTGCCTTCAACAAAGAAAAATCATGTTACCTAATTTTCAGTAAGTACAGGATCGCAAATGACTGAGTTTGGAAGGGAACTATTGCAATCATTGAATCCAGTCCCTTTGCTCGGAGCACGATGCTTTAGACCTTGTCCAGTTGATAGTTGAGTAACTCCAGGGATGATGATTTCACAACCTCTCTGGGCAACCTGTTCCACCGTTCAACCACCCTCTTGATAAAAAAACCAACTCTTTTTCTTACATTTAAATGGAGTTTAATGCCTTTCAAGTAGTGCCCATCGCCTCTTGTCTTGTTACTGGGCACTGCCAAGTGGGTCCATCTTTACTCCCTCCCATCAAGTATTGATATACATTGATAAGGTCTCCCCTGAGCCTTCTCTTCTCCGTGCTGAACAGACACAGCTCCCAGCCTTGCCCTGTGTGGTAGATGCTCCAGTCTCTAACCATCTTAGTGCCTCTCTGCTGGGCTTACTCCAGTATATCCTATGCCTCTCCTGTGCTGAAGGGCCACAGTACTGCGGATGTGCCTCACCAGTGCTGAGTGGGAAGTATCACCTGCCTTGCTCTGCTGGCACTGCTCTCTTCTGATGCGGCCTGAGAGACTGTTGGCCGCCTTTGCTGCAAGGGCACACTGCTGGGTGACGTTCAGCTTGATGTCCACCAGGACCCCCAGGGCCTTTCCCACAAAGCTGCTTTTTACTGTGGGCCTGCAGTATGTACTAGTGCATGGGGTTGTTCGTCTCCAGGGGCAGATCTTTGCACCTTCCTTCGCTGAGCTTCATGAGATTCCTCTTTGCCCCTATCTCCGCAAGATGTATCCCTGATTTATCAGCCACCACTCACAGTTTTGTATAATCTGCAAACTTACTGTTATGAGCCCAGGGATCTCTCTTCTGTCAGCTTGGAAGCTGTGAAGTATGGTGACCTCCATCTGCCACTTTTCACTTGGTGACCCAGATTTTCGACCACCACAAGGGTCCTGTAAGGAAGGGACCCATCTCCTGCTGTCCCAGCCTCAGTGAGAGACCCCAGACCTGCAGAGTTGCATCCTCTGCTGGCAGCTCCATCTGAGCTTGAATGGTAGATGCTAGGGGAAGCAGGAGAATATGTAATACCCGTCACTTCTGCAAGAACTCCTTTTTAGACACCAGGTCACTTCTTTCTCTTGCTAGTCTCCCCTGATGCCAGGCAGCAATGTGACTGAAGGTGCCAGCTCCTTGAGTGCTTTGTGTTATTTTGAATGTAGAGAACTATTCTTATTCTGTGGGTGTTTTTTTCACTTGCTTTTGAAATTACAGGACAACAATTTGTGGTGGACCAAGCTTCTGTTAAGAGCAGTTAGTCCTCATCAAGTGAACGGATATATTAGCATCTCACCCTGGTATATATGAACCGTCTCACCTAGAAAGCACTGTGTCAGCTGTGAACGCGCTCTCAGTGCGACTTCCCTTTTACAACATAGATCCAGTGTGGCATGTACTCAAGAAACAACTTCTGCCAAGGATGATCTCCTTACTGTTTTATTTTTAGACTGTTCATTACTGTGGCGTGGAAGCACGGTAGAACCTTGTGAAAGTGTTAACGGCCGTATACCCACCTGCTTCCTGTACTTGTTGCTATGAAGTGTTATCCTCTCGGTTTGGAAACTCCTATGGAAATGCGTGTACTTGCCTTAGGATTCTGTTTCCTAGCAAACTGCGACGCAGTGCAAAATGTGCTGCATTTGCTGTGGCTGGCTCTTGTAATCCGTCAGCATAATTTATGGGAACACTTGACGGCACCTTCTGCTGCTAATGGTCTCTCAGAGGCCTGCAGAAAAGGCTGGTTCTGCCTCCTAATTTTAAGAGCCATGATGGTGGCACTGTTTGTCGCTTTTCTGGATCTATTTTGGATTTATGTCTGGCCAAGGGTTTGGAAGAGCTGCTATAAAAGCAGAAACATCTGCTGGGGCTTTATGTGCTGCTGGCTTGCCAAGTTCAGCAGCGGGGCGAACTGCAGCTGATGGGCTCGGCCCTCCCCGGGTGTCACTGCAGCTACAGGAGAGCGACTGCACAGGAAATCCGGCTGTGGAAAGCTCTGAACAAAGTAAATTAAAAAAAATAAGCTTCAGCAATTGCAGAAGGCTATTAGGAGATTACACTTGGGGTCATTAGCAAGTAACAGAAACAAATCCTTCTAAAGTGGTTGTGAACACCTGAATTCCCCCAGCCATCCCAGTTACTGCGGCACCCTGAGGTGCCTCCTCCCTAACTAACTGCGGGCTTTCCCACTGCGTTCTGCCATCTGCCAGCTCAGGTGGCTCAGGCACACGGTGATTTTAAAGGCTGTGAGGAAAACCTGGTCTTGTTTAACCATCTGAATGTTTTCATGACACATCATGGCAACCCCAGTCATGGGCAGACGTGGGTGAGGCTGGCGGTGTTTTTGGCACAGACAGTGAACTTCTGTTGCAGGAGAGAAAATCAAGGTGGTACCTTGAAATTATTTGTAAAGGTTTTGTTCCTGATGCAATTGTAGTAACTTAGAATAACCGCTCCTTTGACACTGGGGACACGGGAACTGACATCCTGTGCTGCGTCTGAGCACTGCCCATCCTCCATCCATGGTGGGTACTAGCAGTTGCAGAGAAGCGTGCCAGAAAACCCATGACAGACAACTGTGGGGCAGCTGGTGGTTCTGTAAGTGTAAGGCTTGGTACTCAGTGTAAGGCTTGGTACCTTCCAGAGTCTATCTTTATTTACTTACTGTTCATTTTCATTCTTTACAAAAATGTCCAGTTCCTCCCTTAGTTCTGCCAGGCATTTGGCTTCAGGTGCAGAATACCACAGTCAAATTACTGACAAAACATTGACTTAATTTACCTTTTTATAAAGTGCTACAACCTGGCTATATATTTCACTTTCCCTCCCGCCTCCCCCAGAGCAATCATAAAGTTGAGGTCAGCACTTCGGCAGCAAAAGCAAGAACTTCTACAAATGGAGTTAGAGAAGAGTTCCACTTACTGAGGAGTAAGTAGCTGACTGTTACAGTTGGCAGAGCCCATTACTGGAGGGATACATAATCACATGTGAATGTGCACATACAATTTATTAAATTATTATCAGTTCCTTTTAAATTTTGTAAATGTTCTTGTTGCAGCCAGATCTATCCAGCGGTTACAAGAAAATTTGCTGTTCTGGTCAGAAAGCACAAGGCCAAATTCTCTTTTCTCATGCATCCCAACATCCTTCTTGCCTTCCAAGGAGCTGCCTGACTGAGAATAGAGTTGTTTCAGAAATACTTCAGCCGTGTGTAGTGGTTTAAATAAAAAGCCTGGCGTATGGGAAATACCTAGCATTTTTCCATGGTGGAGAATTTTGATGGTCCTTGCAAACCTGAAGAAAATGTTCTGAAACCAACCCCTTTCCCCAGAGAACAACCCACAGGTATCACCCAAGTATGTGAGATGAGAAATTTTCCTTTGTAATTACTCATATCCAATCACAGCACTCGTGAAAGGGGAATCATATTGGATATAAGGATGTTTCCATTTCTGGCAATATAGTTAGCAAGTATAATTTTGGAAAATTGCATTTTAGCACCAAAGGCTTTTCTTTGTTTTTTTTTTCATTTCCCTAAATTGTCAACAAATACACCTTTTTTTCAAAAGCTGTTGCTTGTTCGAATTGGTGGAAGGAAGCTAACACTGTATAGGAAGTGAAGTATTTGTTTTATTTGTAGGTGGTAATTAGTTAAGTGAAGCCACTGTTTTTTTCTGAAACAGCACTTCCAGAAATAATACGCTGAGCTTATGAAGGAAAGTCTTTTTATTAAAAAATATACACCTAGCAATAAAATTCTTCCTGTACTCTAATCCAGCTAGCGTTTTTATGGTTAAAGAACCCCAAATTAATACTAATCATTTTTGTAACACTGAGTTATCAGTTCTGGTATTTTATTTATGTTTTTAACATGCCAGAGCTGTCTCTCTCTAGCAAACCCCTCAAATGCTCCATGATGTACTCCGTTCCTTGCTGAGACTTACGAATGCAATGCTGGATTTGCAGCTGCTGAAACTAAATCTCTGCGGGACTGTTACTTTGGAGAAGTGCTTGCACACTAAGAGTTAGTTACATGATAACGTTGAACTTAGGATTTCATACCAAACTTTCTTCACTATTTCTCACAATTTCATTCTCATTTTCTACTCCCTTATTTAGATCACTACAACTTTTTTGGGGTCTAAGTTGTAAACAGGATCACTGAAATGATCCAGGGTCTTCAAAACCATTGATCTAAATGTGGATCATTTCAGTCATTCTGTTTTTAACAGGAGCGAACAGCTGAGGTAGAAGGACGGTGGGGAGTTTTTAAGGTGCCCCCAGGCCTGGTTGTGTTTGACGACTCGAGGGCTGTGTGCTCCCTTGCCTGCCCCAGCCCCACCTGGGTGGCAGAGCTAAGGAGGAAGAAATAACACAAAAGCTTTTTACTTTTTGCAAAAGTAAGACATAACCCTGTCTTCCTGGCAGTGTCTTTTCTGCTTTGT
Organism: Eurypyga helias; assembly: GCF_000690775.1. NCBI lineage: Eukaryota > Metazoa > Chordata > Aves > Eurypygiformes > Eurypygidae > Eurypyga > Eurypyga helias. Next base: position 49,656 of record NW_010258699.1, read on the forward strand.
CACTGTGACACTGCCTGTTTCATGGTTGAACAGATTCATCACAAATATCTGTGTACTGCAAGCGTGGCTACAGCCTGTACCTTCCGAGACGTGCTGACAGTGAGTGCAGTGTGTTGGTGATGGAATTAATGCACCTAGGCAGTAGTTTCGGAATAGGTCTCCTACCTAAACTAACAGTTTCTGGGAGAAAAGGTGGTGGTTGCAGCTAATAGAAGCTAATGCGACGTGTTGCAGGCCTGTAAAATATAAAATCTAATTACTGGAGCTGTGCAGCAAAGTAATGAGGAGCTTGAAAATGTAACCGATAAGCAGCGCGATTATAGGCTAATGAGCAGGATGTTTGTGGTGTATTGAAGGACTAATGAAGGGCTGCAAGAGATAACTATGGCGGTGTACAGTGAGACTGTGCAGAGTAGGAACGTTCAAATACAGCACTGAAAGATATGTGGTATATAGTAAAGGTGCAGTGCTGCTAACTACTGGAGTTTAAGTGTGTGTGTGGATATTGTACAGATTAAGTAATTAACCAAAACCAGTATGAGACAAATGCATGACAGAAGGTAGAAGTGAGGGAAAATATGATACAGTCCATAAGTATGTATTATATAGCTTGACTTTCTGCACCAAGTAACACCCCTATTCACACCCAGAGCTCTATTTATCACTTTTATCTGTTACCTCCATCTTCCTGTACCGGGCGAAGCTTTGTGTCTGGGCAGCTCTGAGACAGGATAATTCCTGGAAAACATGGGCTTCAAAACAGTGTCTGCAAAGGTAATTTCAGCATCAAGATGGAAAGTTGTAGCCTGGGATGCCTGGAAGGGGCACAGTCAGCCCAGGTGCCCTGCAGCGTTATGAGAGCTGGCTGTCAAACCCGCAGGGGAGAAGCCAACGTGCAGCATCAGTCAGCATTTGTCTTCCGTGATTTTTAAGCACATTGCAAAATAAGTCTGTATCCTATTCCACACTGTGAAGTTAGTAACAATACTTCCCAAGGAAGGATCTGACTCCCTGAAGTCACCTAGCAGGGTAGTCCTTGGTTTTATCAACTAGAGAAGACTGGTTTTCTCTCTCAGTGCAGCCAGTTGAACTGGGTATATTTAATGCATTGAATAAATTTCTAGAATTTGTGATGTTTTGATCCTCCTCGAATTCTCACATGATGCGAAGATGGCTGTTCAGTGTTCTGGTTTCATTTGGTTTTTTTTCAGTGGTTACTTTTGGGTCCCATGGAGTGACGGAGCCTGTACGGCTCTTGTATGTACCTAATACGCATAAAAATGGGAAGGAATCTCTATAAACTGTAAATGCAGAGGTGCCCCATGGTCTGTACTCACCAGACCACTGCAGAGCAGGTCACTTCAGCTAAAAAGGCTGTTGTGATAATCCACAATTCTTAAAAATGTCTGTTAGCAGCATATGTGATCAATTTATGTTACCAGTAATCGATTGGTAAGTAAAACCTGGATACATTCACCTTCACAGTGCTTTTGGGAAAAAAGGTAAACTCTGTCTTGCCTAGATGTGAGGTTGCTAAACTGTTTATCTGTTAGCTCTGGCCTACACCACTGCTTCCTTAGTGTAAAACTGGATTAAGGAAGGAAAACTTCTATATTTTTGTTTTTGAGAGGAAAAATATGTAACTTCAAAAAGGCTAAGTTTTCTGGAAAGCAGCGAGAGGGGTATTTTCAGAACGTATTCCAGCAGAGCTGGTAGCTGATGGGTAATCTGTTGGTTGGATTGCTAGGAGTCAAACTCTTCTACAGGCTTTGAAGAAACTTTCATCTGCACAAATTCCTTAATAGATGAGTCAGGTATTGGAACCCAAAGTTACAATGTGTTTCTACTCTGAAGAAAGGCTTTGGGGTTTTGGAGGTTTTTTGTTGCTGTTTAAAAAGATTTTATGAGGCTAACCAAAGTCTCTGCAATTTCCACGTTGTATGTGCAAGAGCCCCTTAAGTCTTTTGTGCTGTTTAAGTAAAGAAGATATGTTAGTGTACCACTTCTTTAATGATACTCCTCTGGTTACTTCCCTTTCATTAGGTTTGTCCTGGCATTTGTTGTTGGAACTTCTGATGTATCTGTTTTAGATTCTCCGTCAGCCAGTTCTTCATTAACCTGCTGTCCTATAGTTATCTGTTTTCCTTACAAACACCTGAGGTATAGGAGATAGTGTGGATTGTATTTTTCAGGTGAGGGACCAGAACACAAAGGAAATCCTGGTGTTAGACATATATATGTGATAGAGCAAGAACCGGAATTGATTTGTCTTGCACTTTAAAGTTCATGGTGTAAATACTGGATTGTTCTTCTGACCTAAAGGAGAGGAAGATTAGAAGATGATATTTGCAATACAGTCAGGAGAAAATTAAGGGGGAAGAAGTGCAGTGAGTGTTACGTACAGACCCACTCTTCCTTGATTCTGCAATGTGCATCTCAATTTAATCTTTTTTTTAAAACAATTTATCAATAATCTAAACCAGCAGATCTCTTGTATGTTTTTTCCCAAAGGCTTTCTTTTTGTTCCGCTAGTTAAGTAATCCATGAGTCAACTGAAATTTCTTCATTGTTTTCTTCTAGGATTTTCAGTTAATAGGGCTTGTACAGTATGGCTCATTTGGCTAGAATGGAGCTTGAGTTAATCTTCAAGAAGAAAATGTAGAGGAAACCAAATGAACATGTGTTAAGTGTTCCAACCATTTTCTTTCCAGTGCGTTTATTCAATTCATTACGAGTGAAAGAAAACACGGTAGGATGCATTTGCAGTTGACATTTTCTTTGAGTATTAAATTTTACTTGGGAATGCAATTTTCATATTTCTAAAAAATGTATTAACAGCTTTATACATTTTAATGTTTCTTATATATATATTAACATATACTTGTGAATATAACCTGGAAAAACAACTAACAGTGAGCAGTACTGAATCATAGGTGTGAGTCATCTGTGGAGAGCTATATAATGATAGTGAAGTTTGGACAGGCAGACATTTGGTTTGTGTGTCTTTTGGTGTCTGTTGAATTTCCTCTTCTTTCTCAATATTTCTGTTGGAAGATGTCCAGACTCGGCGTTCACGTGCAGTTCCATATTATGTTAGGCATAGATTTATTTTAGCTCACATATAAAAATGTTACATTTTTAAGGATGAGACCCAAATTTCCTCATATTTTAGGGGCTTTGGAAGTTCTGTTTCATCAGGGTACGTTTCTGTACTGCTTGGAAGTTTTCCCAACTATCGCTTGAGCTCACAGAATTAGAACAAGCTAAAAAGACACAATTCTCTCTATGCTGTAACACCATTGTACGATTTTGATGATTGTTATTTCAACATGCCATTGTTATAGTGACAAGTGATTTTTCCTTAAATAAAAAAGAATGGCGCGTATTTCGGCAGATGTGCATGCTTCCAAAGAAACTATTACCCATCCGCAAGCCCTGTCAGAGACAGGTTGTGTGATGTCTGCATCAGTACATGAGTAATCATGTAATTCCAGCATCCGATCATCACCTGAGTTCTGGAAGATGTGTTGCCTACGAGTCATCCTCTGAGTTTTGCTCTACTAAGAAACACCCATGCAATCTTGTAACCTGTAGGGCAGAGGTGGATAGGCAGCAGCAGGAAGCAGGCTGTGGATAGCTGGCTGGAATGTCTCACAGAAAGCCAAAATGCTCACTAACTGTATCCAGATAACTCAGAACTGCAGGTCAGACTCATCTTTAAGAAATCAGACTTAACACTTCATGGTCTGGTTTATGGAGTTCTGCTGTTATGCTACCACCGCAAATAAACTGTGCTATAGAAGGTTGTTTTACTTTTGTTATCAGGATCATATGTATCCTCTTTTCATTATGCCTTGAAATAACTTTGCATGAATTTGGGGGGGGGGGGGGAAGAGAACGTATTTATCCTGATAAACACAGACGGTTCATTTTTGGTTTTTTTTTCCTCTCCTTAACAATTTGACACAGCACAAGTTTGGTTTTTAAGACACAAAACCTCCATCTTTATGACTGGAAGAGCATAAAGGGCTCCTTCGCTCCTGAATTTGGTACAAAACACATTTTGTGCTGCATGCAATGACATCCCAGAATTCATCCTTCCCAACCCTGTTTGTAGCCCAGTAGTGCATTTACAAGGAAATCTGTTCTAGCTGTGTATATACAGGATGTATATATGCAGAGTCAGGAACTTGGAATTTGTATCTCAAGTAAAAAAGTTGTGGTGACCTGTTTTCTCTGGATCACAGCAGATTTGGGAAACCAGTTATTTTGGAGAGTGCTTCCTTTGAATGATGTCCTTGAACTATGTCCTCTTGTGTGTAAATGTCTCAGAGTAGCTGACATTCCTGGGCTCCCTCAAGGCTGGGTTATAGTAAAAAGGATTTGGGAGTCTGAACAAATTTCTCCCTAGATCCACAGGTCTTCTGCCAACCTGTGTCCTCCTGCTTAGGCATGGTGTACCTGTATGGATATGCCTTAGCCTGTTGTCTCAGGTTGGAATTAGATTTCCCCTCGCCTTGAGACAGCTAATTCGTACCAGAAAACAGGAGGTCTTTGACTACATAGTTTTTCTGCCTTTGTCTGAAAATACCTTAGTTACCTTAGCGTACTCTTTTTGTTACAAATTCACTGTTTTCTTGTGGTCCTTTTTATAAGTCGTGAGAATTAGAAGAGGAAGTTTTCGATGGGAACTTTCTGTCTTTGAAATTCCTTATCCTCTTTGGGCTTCCTGCCTGTCCTCTTTTCATACCTTGGTACAGTTGCTGCCACCGTCCCTCCTGCCGTGTCACTCTCCAGTAGTCCCATTGTATTAATCCTGGAACTGCCTCTTCACAGTGAATTGGATCATCTTTAAGGTTCAGAGGATTATTTTAGGATGTCATTACTGGACAAGCCACTGACCTGATGCTCTTTCCTCAAAGAGAACAGACTAGGTTCTGTTTCCATCACATATACTTGTTCTGCATGATTTCAGTACATCTGGCTGAAGTTAGTATTTTAGTCATTGCTTTAATTTCTTTTCTGTCAAACACCTCCAGCAATTTAGGTTTAGCACTGTCCATCTTATTCCCCTTAGAATTTTAATTAGCTGGGTGCTGAATAGCCAGTGCAGTGCAATTTGATTTTGATTTCTACATAATTATTTGTCAAAACTGAATTGCTATGATTTCATTAACTTTTGTAATGCATTGCTGTGTATCTGCAGGCGAAGCAACATTATGCAGAGGGAAAAAAACAAATCAAATCTATTCAGATGTCACTATAAAATAGAGAAGCTCTCAACTTCAGGTTGTGAGTGTAAGCTGTGTGTCATAGGCTTATGCCCAGTCATTTTTTCACTGGTAGAGAGGGAAGAAAAGCAAGGTAAATATGAACCCTTCTTTAGTTGGTGTCCCTCAGGACCTGATCCAGGCATCTCATTCTGTGCCCAGCATGCTTGGTGATGCGAAAGACATAGAAGTCTGCCCCACAACCACAGCTGAGAGTTCTCGTATGACATGGAAGGTTGGATGTGTAAAAGCAAAGTAGCCCTGTCTGGCTTCATACCACATGCCCTGTGACTTAAGTGCCATCCTGGGTGGGACTGGGACATGGGCGGGCGCAGGGTGGGCACAGGGTGCTCATGGCAGCCTCCTGCGGGCACCAGCCCACTGTTCTGTCTCGTGGCTTGGAGGAGGCCTCAGTCTGTGCGCCACCTGTCAAGCCAGGGATTTGGTTTCTTACTTTCCTCTCCCGCTGTATTCAGTCATGTTCGTACGAACTTCAGCCGTGACTCCCCTGGGTGAGGAGTATGAGAGAGCAGAGCCCACCGGGGGAGCCACGGACATGGCAGAGTGGGGCTGTCGGGCACAGGCAGTCCTCTCCTCCGGGTTCTCTTGGACGTGAGAGCTGTTGCATGTTCCCAATTGCGTAACTGATGCAGGGGTACCCGGCAGGGCACCTTCAGGCCTGTTTGTTAAAAGATTGTTATTCCAGTGAAAAAAGGGTGTATAGAGTGGAAGTCTTCCCACCAACTGTCTGTCCCAGGGAGGGCTTCTTGGTGAAGAAAGGACAGGTGCCTTAGCTGTGTCCGAGTCCCCTTCCGAATGCCAAAGGAAAAACTGTAAATATGGAGAGACCATATGGTGCAATTTGATCCTGTTTAGAACAAATGAGGCTTCATCCAAAGTGTTTTAATTTTGTTTGTGCCTTGCTTTGAGTTTCACTAACGTTTTGCTTGACTAACACTTTACTTACAGACTCTTTTTGTACTAGACATTGCTGACACAGGTGCATAGCACAGATGCCAGATAACTGCAGGTTTTTCAGGAATACGAAACAATTTCTGCAGGGTGCTCACATGTCAAATATTCATGGATTTGTGTGGATGACATACTGATGGCCAAGTCCCGACTTTCTTTCTTTTTTTGTTCAAAATTTAATGGTTCTCTGAAGAAGAGCTGAAGGAGTGGATGGGTATCTCTATCAAATACAAATTCTGGTAGAGTTCCATTGTGAGTTTTCCTGCTCTCATGGCAGATTGTTCTGTTACGCAACACCCGGCCCGGAAGTCAGTTTTTCTGCATAGCTGAGGAGGTGCTGTTAGTACTTGCCTGAGAACCTGTGCTTAGCTTTTTTTTGCCACCTTGTGGGTGGTGGAGGAGAGGTTTACGTGTTGGGCTTCTGTCACTGCACGGTGCAGTATCAGAATGAAAACTAGCACCGCACAGAACTGCAGTGTGTTTTTTCAAACCTAGAAAAATATTCTTAATAGTGGCAGGTGTCTTTTAGTAGCTAATGAGCACTGAAAAGAAGAAAAGGGTGGTAGAGAAGCATTGAAAATGGATAGTTAGTGCTACAAAGTGTTTTGTTTGTTTGTTTGTTGGTTTGGTTTTGTTTTTTCCAGACTTCCAGTGCTGAAGCCTTTAGAAGAGAGCACTTACAAATGTTTGATTTCTTTCAGGTCATCAGATTTTGGAACATTATACACAAAATTGAATCTCCAGCCTGGGATTGCCACTGTTATTGACAATTTCTACATTTGTCCCACCAATAAGAAAAAGGTATGTGATGAAAAACTGTCTAGTGCAGCTGAAATTCTTCAAGTATGTTGTGTGTTTTACAGGTTTTCAGTATATGGTGAAGTGGTTTTCACAAAATTGCAGGTCACCTTAGATGCATTTGTGACACATGGCAGTGGGATATTTATTCTTCCTGAATAATATTGAAAGGAAAGAATGCCTTGGTGGAGTCTGAAAACTTTTGACTCGTGGAAATTGAGCTTCCATGGAGTTTTCCACGTAAGTGGAAAAGGAACTGCAGTGGGTTTTCACACATCCACACAAATTCTGGGACTAACATGCAATTTTTACATCCTTTATGCACAATTTCAAAGCCCTTTTGCACGTTCCTTAATATAGAGCATAGGGATTGAGCAGGCTGTCACTGAGAATGATGTTTATCCTGTGTAAAACCTTAATTAAAATTTAAAAAAATCCCTCTTCTTGAAACTCTTAAAAAATGTTCCTACATCATTACTGAACCAAAAAGATTTTCATGGAGGCTATGAAGATTAAGTGGACTTTATAAATCAGAGTGAAATCGACCTATTGAGTATATTTACAATGGATGTTACGTTAGAAGCAACAGGAAGAGTGATTATGAGAAAAAAACCAATAAAAACCCTTCTGTGTCTGCAAAATACCTGTGATTTAAACAGCAACAATTGTTTAGTACATTGTGAATAACACAAGCACAGTAAGTCTTCCATGAAATAAGAGTTTTCTCTTGATAAGGCCTTTTTAACTCCAGTGTCATAAAGAAGCACTGATTTCATGATTTCACGAAGCACTGTGGTTCATGCCAAGGCCACTGATTGGAAACTGAATGTTAGTTGTGTTTATGTGTCTGTTCTGCTTAATCAAACATCAGTGGAACTCAGGTTGCCTGGGTGATTAAGTACATATTTTATTTCTCTTGCAATTGTGACTGGAGTTTTCGTGCCCAAGCTATGCTATGCCCAGGCTCAGTAATATATTTTTAATCTGCTGCAATGTCAGAAACTATTTTTCTGCTTCTTGAAGTGGAACTACCACCAAGTACAAAGTTTCTGCAGATCGTCTGTCTCAGAGATAAGATCTGCTGGTGATTTCAAGTCCAGAAGAATAAAACCAAAAATCTGTACCTGGATCAGTTTCTGTAATAAAGGCTGAAAGTATGAGACAGATGAGAGCCCTGTGGAGGATTTTTCCCAACTCACCCAGCTACAGTGTAAAAGTGTGCACAAGCCCAGGAGGGTCAGTGACAATGTGGTTGTGCCTGTTGTCTGGCAAAATAGACAGTGGTAAGATCACTGCTGAATTTAAGCCTGGATGACATACCAGTGTTCACAGAAACCCTAATGTTAACCCTCTCTTATAAAAATTGATATTCTGCTCAAGACAAGTTGAAGTTCTTGGAGATATAAACCCTGCTTAGTCAACTAATATATTGGAATCCATCTGTTACATAAAGTCCCTTTGAGACATTATTATGCTATTTTTATGCTGAGATTTTGCTTCTACAAAGATGATATTCAGTAGTGTACAGCCAACAAAAAGAGCAGAGCAGAAAGGATTTCTAGGACCTGTAAACGATGCAAGAGAGACATGTATTTATACATGCAGGTGTTCATACATACACGCATACATGGTACAAAAATGGTCAAAGCAGTGTGGTTAAATACTGTAGCCACCATCTTCAGACTGGTCTTGGGGGTGTTGCAGTGACACGTGGCAGGTAAGGGGGAAGTCTCCATGTTATAAGAACTTTGTCAGTCTTAATGGGAACTTTTCTGGGGCTGGACATTTGATTAGGAAAATAAGACTGCCAGCAGATTTCACACTTAGAAAGATGAAAAGAACATATGTCCTTATCCATCTACTTCGGCACAGTTGCAGTGGGATGGAATATAACATTTAGAGCTCTGACTCCCTTTTTTGAGCTGAGCAGAAGTCTCAGAGTTTCACGTGTTCCTGATGTTACCAGACCTCAGATCAGTATGGTGTGGGTTCTCTTCAACCTGTTCATATCTTCTGAGATGTGCTGAAAATGGAAACCGGAGTGCTGACCGTGCATACTGAAACTGAGCATACGCTTTATGCACTTTAAATTTAAAGCATAAGTAGTCCCTGTGCTACCACTTAGCATTTAGGGACTGTGAGTATGCATGAAAGCAAATACAAAAGATATTGATGGGGATTTTTTGGAATACCTGGCATATTAAGCATTGTTCTATGCTTGCATTGCATTTACCCGTTGTACACCTCATCTGTGGAAGAACTGATATTGCAAATTTAATGCTCATCATTTCCACCTCGATGTCATCAGAGTATTAACCTCACCTGATTTTAGCTCTGTGGAATTTAGGTGTCTAGTCAGGTCATCTGCCTCTGCAGTCAAGGGAGAAACATGGGTACTTCCAGGCAGTTCATGCTGTTAAAAATCATACTTCTTTGTACTTACGAGAGTAAGATTGAATGATCTTGTGGAGTTTTCCATAAGTGACTTCGCGACTGTTGTGGTCTGAACAGTCCCACTGCACCTTCCTACAAAGACACACAAAGACATGTGTTGTGGTTTAACCCCAGCTGGCAACTAAGCCCCACACATCTGCTCGCTCACCCCCAGTGGCAAGGGGGGATAGAGAATTGGAAGGGTAAAAGTGAGAAAACTCATTAGTTCTCTAAGAACAGTTTAATAATCAAAATAAAATAAAATATTAATCATAATAACAACAAATGAAAAGGAAAATAACAGAGAGAGAAACCCCAAGAAAGACCAGTATCGGCCCCCTAGCCAGTCCCCGAGCAGCAGGATCCCCACTAACCTCCCCCTTAGCTTTATTGCTGGGCATGATGTCATGTGGTACGGAATATCCTTTTGGTCATTTGGGGTCAGCTGTCCCAGCTATGCCCCCCCCTCCCAACTTCTTGTGCACCCCCAGCCCACTTGCTGGTGGGATGAGGAGCAGAAGAGGCCTTGACTCTGTGTCAGCACTGCTCAGCAGTAACTAGAACGTCCCTGTGTTATCAGCACTGTTTGCAGCACAAATCCAAAACACCACCCCATAGTCGCTGCTGTGAAGAAAACTAACTTTGTCACAGCCAAACCCAGCACAAGATGGATTTTTTTTTTTCTCAAATATTTGGTGAAACATTTGCTGGAAGGCCATAGTCTAGTTCTTGGACTGACATTATTTCTTCAGTTTAACTCTGCCAGTATACCAGCTCCTGGAGTGACTTGAAGTTTCACTCAATATGCCTCCACTCTGGGCTGCAATTATGCCATACAGACCAATGGGATTACAAGTGAGCTTTATACAGCATATGTGAAATTGTACTGGAAATTTTCAGTGTCCCTGAAATAATCTGGTTTGCATTTTCTTAAGATGCATTGAAAAGAAAAAAAAAAAAACCAAAACCAAAAACCCTTGATATTTCTTATCTTCCCTACTCCATTGTTTAAGAAATTAAAATTCAACAGAATTGTAATGCTGTTCATGACGAAATGCATTAGCAGATGCAGAAGGTACATAGCATCCTTTTGACATAGTACTACGTGGAAAAGGGATTGTATAAAAAAGGAATAAAATTACAGGTAAAATACAGGAATGCTGGGGACTCTCAACTAGCTGGTGTGAAGATGGAAATGGTTTATAAAACCCACTGATTCTGTGCAAAGAAGTGGCATGTGCCTTTTTTCTCTTCTACGAACAAGTTGTGACTGTAGGTCTAAGACAGGAAGGAGTCTTCTAATCAGGAAGGAGTTGTTTCAAGGTCATGTCTACAGTCTTAGGACAATTGAGGTAAATTCACTCAGTCTGGGTCTTTTCCTGGCTGAGTGCAGCAGAACGCTGATGCAGAAATTGTTGCTGCGGTTACCACAGGACTCAAGCTATGAAACCCAGTTTTGACAAGAAATTATGATAAACCTCTGAGGGTAGAGCTTTAGAAGGCTTTGTGAATCGCTCTGAATAGGCCTTTCTGATGAAATCATGGGATGGAGGCGTGAACCATAGCTCTGTTTTTTGTGATTCAGAGCTGAGCTGCAGTCAGCCAGCAGCACAAACAGGAGACGTTTGCACCTGTCTGCAAAAGACCATGTAGGCTCACCCTAAACCTATGAAACAATGCAGTAATAGGCGTGGTAACACTGTGATCAAGAGCTCGTGCTTCCTAAGGATGCAATAATAATTGGTTCGCATTTTGGCTGCTTTTAGTGTAGTTTAAACTTTCAATGAAAGACACAGAAACTGTTATTCTGATACGTTTTTGGGAAGTTGTAGAGTAATGAAGTTGAGTTCTCCAGTGTAAACTCTCTGATGGTAACTTCTCCATTTGAAGCAAATTTTCATTAATCTGTGACATAAAATAGCCTTACTCTGTGCAGGCCTGGAAGTCCTCTGCTTTGATAAGGGATGTTCCTGCACTTTAAACAACAGCATGTGTGTTATTATCTCCTTTTCAGTAATTACGTTATGCTGATAGCATCAGATAGTGCAGGCATCCCATAATGTACCATATGGGGGAAGTTATTTTATTTGTATCCTCTGTTTTCCAAAACAGCATCATAATTGTGATTTGAAGGTGGTGCACACGATTCATGGACTATGGAATCATGCTTTCCATAGTGTCAGTCTGGAGTCAGCTGAACACAGTAAATTCTTGCTACAGAAGACAAAAGTTAGAAGAATTCAGCCTGACTAACCTAAATTATCAACAAAATATTTAACATTTATATAGGGCATATATGCTGTTGGATGTAGAAAATACATATTTGCTTTAATTCTGTTTGTATACTGTTGCTGGCGTGGGGTTGAATGAACACACTGATTTTTTTCCCACATTCTGCACATATTTTGGATTTCATTGGTGCTAATGCAACTGGTGCATCCATCCTTCTGTTTATATGTTTCTGGAAAAGAGGCAGCTAAGCAGTGTATATTCAGGCTTTTCATATTAAGAGAAAATAAATGTTGATTGTGCACACACTGACTTACTAGCTAAATGAGTCGAACACTTATATTTCCCAGCTGTCCCAATAACCAATAGCTGCATGTTTTTCCAAACTAAACGGCAAGATAAACATGTTTTCTTGTTTGACAAACCATGCAGAACACTTAAGATAGTAATAAGGATATAGGCTATCCTGCAAAATATTTTAACTCCTGATACTTCAAAATAGTATAAATAGCACATGATCTCAAATGGGTATTTGCCACAGCTATAAAAGCATTTCCTGAGATGCAGCTGACTGGAGCAATGTTTGTAAGCACGTACAGGTAAATGCAGTCTTACAGCATTTTGACATTCGTCTTTCAGAGCAAACCAATTGGTGCTGGAATTTGTCAAAATGCAGTATGACTGCATTTACCTGTAAGAAATAATTCTACTCGAGTATCAATTTCCTCAGAGACCATACCAGAACGTCTGCAAACATAGAGAGCAGAATTATCTTACACCTTTATTAGCAGAAGTTGTCAACTATGGGGTATTCCTTTCAATAACCCAGGTATTTTCTTCAGGAAGGTTTCACTGTGAAATTGCATACTGTGAGTCTGTATGTTGTGATGCATCAGCTCTCTGCCATGATGTGTTCTCTCCTTAGAAGCAGCGTCACCACACAGTTTTACTCTGGTGTAACCCGACTGCATCATTTTGCTCACGACTGCTGTCTATGACTGTTTGGTTCCTCTTCAGATTCTCTGGATGCTTTCAGAAGTACACCCAGTAATCACAGCTGTTTTCCATCCATAGTTAGCTGCAAGTGGATTGCTGTGAGGAGCATTCCTATGCAGAAATCCCAGTTTTTATGCACACACAGTTGATGAGCACTTGCCTAGTTGATGGACAGTGTAGGAAGCTATTGAATGCAAGTGGAACTATATAGGTTAAAACAGTCAGAGCTTTCCATGAGCTGTTACCTGGGAGTCAGAGGTTCATGCAGCACCACTGAAACCAAGCAATACGGGGAGGTCAGTCACTAGGAATCTGGCTATTAGAAAAGTGTTTGAGCTAAGCACTGGCTAAATGGAGGCTTGAAACTAAAGCTTTCCCTGTCTGATTCTTGCCATGTTTGAGAAACCAGAGCTTTTTCACACTTTGTATGTAAACAGGGGTGCATCAAAATTGTCTAACTCCTATGTGATTTTCATATTCTAACTGCTTGTAACACCTTCAGTAAGGAAGAGGTAGTAGCAGTGTTACTGTTTTATTTAAGTATACCCTCTCTCTCAAACAGTAGACTATGAATGCATTTTTCTATATGGTCTGGTTTGGCTTCCATAAGAAGTCTGCAGACACTTTCTATGCACTTCTCCATCCTAGTCTTCTACATATGGAGCCAGAAAGGACTCCTCAGCTCTTGTTGATTAAATGGATTGTTGTCTTGGAATACTCTTCTGCATGCATGTCTACCAAAACACTGAACCATGCAGTCTGAAGCTGCCTATAAGCCTTGTCTCAGATCTGCTCCCTTTGACCTCCAAATGTTTTATAGTCCAGCACCTGGAGTAGACTGTGGTCAAAGGCTACACCTCATTTAAAAATGCAGAATAAAACCAACCCACAAAAACCCCTCAAACCAACACACCTGGCTAGCGATACAAGTGTACAGCAGACTACCATGACTTGTGTGTAGGTTTGCCGTAGTATGGAGAATAACAACTCACCCGTGTAGAAGGATGTGTGGGCTAAATGGGTGCACACTTGAACATTTGGTGTTATTACTCTATCCTGTAATTTATATGATGCTTAATGTAGAGATCTCATTGAAGTTTTTGAGATTGACTTTCCGCTGTGATTTTGTAGCCTAATGTGCAACTTTCGGATTCTTTTGTGTTCAGGCATACAATTACTCTGAGGAAAAATAGTCCTGTCTTTGCTGCATGCTTATTATAGATTCTTTTGTTCTGTTATTTTATGAATTTCCTGTCTAAAACTCATTAATCATGAAAGCAGACCAACAACTACCAAAAAAACCCATAATGTTATATTAAGTTTACTGCAGTGAAGCCAAAAATAAAAGGACTAGTTGGTGGGAGTACAACATAAAAAAGATTTATGTGAAAATGGGAAAGACCTGTGAGCAAGTGTTAAGAGACCATGGTGCATATGATTCTGCACTTGAGAGACATCCATTTCCCTCCCAGTAATTCTGGGAAGGGAAGGAATCTGAGCATTATATTTTCAGCAAGGTTTTATTTCCTATTATTAAGAAGCAGGGGTCATTGCTTGGAGAAATAGAAATAGTCAATCATGAGTGTATAGTAGAAAGCAGGTCTGAGCCACCCCCAGCACCTGCGGGGGTGTGTGCGGCTGAGTGGGCGGCTGGTCAGAGAGGAGCCGTAAAGGGGAAGGCGTAAGGTTCCACACCAGAGGGGTTTTTAGATCTGAGATTTTGATTTGGAATGTCAGAAAATAAGGACAGTTTTGCAAAATGGAGACCGGGCTGTCATGTAAAAACTCTTCATTGTAAAAGGTACATTTTTATACTTAGACTCAAATCTAAATCTGAGCTGTATGCCAGAGAAAAATCTAGGGGAGTGGTGGAAGATTGGCTGTGCAGGATACCAGGCAAGTTGTGCGTTGCCCTTGCCAACCTGCCCGTGGGCTCATTCACCTGAAATTCCTCCTCCGCTTGACAGAACTTCTTGGGGGGAAACCAGAATCAACTAATCAACCAAAATTGTTTGCAGGGGGTCTCTAGACCTGAATGAGACCTAGGCTTTTCTCCAGTGTGACAGTCTCTTTTGTGTCCCTGCTTAGAGCCACAACTGTCTTCTCATGAACAGCTAAGAGTATCATGTACATCTTTTTTTGAGGTATAAATTCCCACTGGAGTATCATTCTGGAAGATTTTCTGGTGCAATATGGAGCTTGCAGAATTAAATAGAACAAGGAGGCAAATTCTAATATATGGGATAGTGTCCGAAGGAGAAGGTGTCCATATGAAGAGTGAATAGAGAGTTACCGATTCAGGATTGCGTGAAATCTGTGACAGATAAAACCAGAATGGAAGAGGGAGTTATATTAGTGGCGCTGGATCTTTGCAATAGTGAAGAGGAGAAAAGAGAGAGAAGCTAATTGTAAAGAGGAAATGGTAAAGGATTAGTGACAAGCATCTTACAGTACTTAGTAAGTATTTAATTGGTTGCCCAGTGCGCTAGGATGAAATGGGTCGAATTAAGTCGATAGAAGAGAGTCATGTTTCTGCTAAAACTGGGATACACAAGATGAGGTTTTTCTGTGATTAATTTAGATTATTTATATCTATTGCAATTATCCTGCGCGTTGAGATTACTTTCGTCTAATTATTTACTGAGCATCACAACACGCCTAGAGGCTTATATCAAGGTCCCTGTGCTACAGAAGGGAGGAAATTGGGAACTCTTTTATCTTCACTCAGGGTCTAAACGCAGCAGCCACTAACCACAAGGACACTGTTAAGGAGGTTATATGAAAACTTCTGAACAGTATTTGAAGAAAGATGAGTAATACCATTCAGGAGGTCTGCAAGGACAACATACAGTAGGCATGCTCTCCAGACATCCAAAAAATAATGGTGTAGTGTGTTTGAAACGTATTCATCATACTTGCTGATGGATCATCTGTATCTCCTGGAGACCTATGCGTTTCCTCCTCATTTCCCCAATGATGGAACGCCAGCACGAGTCCCAGCTTCCACGCTTCATGCTCTGCTAGCCTTTTCCAATCTACTGATGTGTCAAATTCTATCTCTCTTCACTGCAGCTGTTTGACTCCCCTCCGCTCGTGCTGACCGCACAACCTCCTCTGGCTCTCTCAGGAGCAGGCATGCAGCAGGATATTTTTTTTTCCCTGGGGTTGGCGTGGAAGCACAGTGGAAATGAGCAGGGTTTAAATTGCTGCCACGGCCATTTCGCAGGGCTGGCAGCGTGCTCGCCCCACTGAGAATCCCCGCGGCTGCTGCTCCCCTACGTGCTGGGAGTGAAACTGCTTAAACCAGTCAGCTGCTGCACCCTTGCTGTCTCCTTTGTACAAGACTCCTAAACTACTGTGATAGTTAAGAATTTCAGTGATTTTGTTTATTCCACCCTCTAAAACAATGCTTTGTGATATTTTCTAGATGGGATGAATCAAACTCTTCGCTTAGCTGTTTCTAATCCTGAATGAGCCCTGATTCCCAGTAGCCCCAGGCCTCTGCAGCACCAAACTTGCGCTGAACAGGCAGGAACTGTGTGACAAACACGTTTTAGTCGTCTCCTTCTCATGCAGCCTGAACCCATTTGTTTGAATATAGTCATCAAAAATTTGTGCAAACATGAACAGGAGGTGCTGGTTGGTTGGTTGGTTTTTTACTTCCATTTCACACTGTGTGTTTCTGTCAGACAAAGATCCTTACTCCTGGAAACTGAGCCACCTCCTTGTCGGTGGCCTCTTCCAGGCTTGTGCTCGAGACAGATTCTTTCCGCCTGTGGGAGCAGCGGCACTAGGTTGCTGTCATCCTGTCATACCAGAGGATTGCTGTCAGATGAATGGTGCGTTCTTCCTAATTCCTGATTTGGTTTTGAGGTGAGATCATCTGCAAGCTGGTTTTTTTTTATGTCTAACCAGTATTTCTCTCTCCCTGTTTTTTTCATAATGATTTCTTGCAACCTTTCATCACCTCTTTCTCTCCTTCCATCTCTTAATCTCTTTCCAGGGCTTTCTTGTTTTCCTACTTTTCTTCCATTTCTGAGCATTACTCCTTTTTACACCTCACAAGTAGTTTCTGGACCAAATTAACCTTTTTTCTTTCACAGTTACTAAAGAAAAATGCTATTTATAAAAAACATAGCTAGTGGTCCATGTTTTTATTCAAAATCATAGTTTTATTGGGATAATAATAAAACTGCTGACACGTTGCTAACTATAACTCATAAAATGAATCTCTTCAACAGCAGGATGATTTGATCAGGGAGCTGTTAGCCGGGAGACCTGACTTCAGTTTCTATGACCTTGAGCAAGCATGAGCCTCCCTGAAGCCTGACTTCCATTGCCTCGCACCTTGTAGTATCATTTGCCTGGTGCAAAACCACTGTGACAGAACATGATTTGACAGTCTGCCTTGAGGCCAGATTACCATGTTTTGCAATTGTACAGATTTAGTTTGGATTAGTTTCCTTATTTATAAACTTAAGACAAGAATATTGACGTCTGCAGAGCACCTGCAATCCCTAAATAAATGCTGAATATTTTTATGATGGCATTTTGGGAGGAATGTTTATTTCTAAGGTATTTTTTGTGTTATGTCCCTGCAATACTGAACAGCATTTTAATGTTTGTAGCATGCTGAAAATAATTGTTATAAATATGTTTTTATGTTTTTCAAGATTATTTAGCATTTATTGGGCATGGCTGTTTCAGGACATAGGTGGCAATTTGAATATGATGATAACATAAATGAGGCAATTAAATTATTTGCCCCAAATGGAACAGGATTAATTTCTGCTGCAGGTGCTGGATTTACAATTTACAGGATAACAATCCTATTCTCAGTCCTTTAAACAACATCACCAATCTGGGCATTGTAATGGCATTGAGATCTGACTTAAAATGCTGTCCTCCTTTTCCAGAAGACACTAAGTCTACCCAAGGAGATCTTGTGGAAAGGTCTGGCGAGGGCAGTGCCTCAGGTAGCACTGAGGGATTGTGAAGTGTTCATCTTTCAAAGCCTTGTGCCAAAAATGCACAAGTGCTAGTTGCATAAAAAGCTGTGCTTTCAGTGTAACTATGACTACAGGAATCAGACTGGGATCACTGGGAATAAGCAAACATCTCCTGTTGTTAAGATACTAAATGTGCTGCTGTCGTTCTTTAGGGCTAGTATATGTCCTGTTTGTTTCATTCAGCCATACCTGCAAACTGATCTTTTTTTATGTTGTCTCACTTTGTAGGATTTTCTGTGTTTAAGTGCTTTTACAGTTTGTTTGTGATGCAGTGCAAGCAGGTGTAAATCAGTGGGGGTTTTGCTAAAGGTTCGAGTCTGTCCGGGAGAATAATAGTGTCTTGCACTTTGTTGTTTCTGTGAGCTCCAGCAAAGGCAACGGTGCAGCTGAGGGGTCAAGAAATGCTTTTCTGCTGTGCCAGGTGCTCTAACACAGGAGCAGGAGCTCTGGGCTGCCAGTTTTCACATCTTTGCTAGATAGAGCTTGGGGATGCAGGGTTTCTTCTGCGCTTTTGGGGTTGCGAAGCCTACCGGCTCCTCTGAAGCTCTCCCACACTGTATATTGTTGCAATGTCAGACAAAGTCTATAAAACTGTCCTTTCCGAAATAAAATGCCGTTCAGAAGGTAGTAATGTTCCATTCTTACCTGGCTTGGTATATTGTAAGACCACATTAAAACCACTTGTGCATTTGTACTCTGCTGTAAGATCTCAAAATCTTACGTGCACGTAGGTGATTTGGTGTCTCCTGTTAATAGCTTTGGGAATTCTGAGGAGGTTATAGGATTTCCCTTTTACAGATGTGGAAACAGAATTATATAAATGACTTGCCTGTGAAAGAAATGAGGGAAATTTAATATGTCACGTGTCTAAGCCAGCCTCTCGGCTTCAAGCACAAAACTACCCTTTTGCCTCTCAACAAAATAATAGATTAATCAAAGGCATTTATACCGGTTCAGAGGAGAGTATAGGCTTGTGGAAGGTTTGTTGATGCCCTAAATATTATCAGCAGTCATACATAAAAGCTTATTTTTGAAAAAGATCAGAATGGTTAATCTTTCCAGACTGAAGGACTGAAATATGGGAAATATTTTCAATGGTAAGATCATAATTAGCTTTAGCATGGGCCAAGTGGATTTTTATACCTTGTTGTGTAAATACTGGAATACTGAATAGATAAATACCCAGAATTTGAAGATGTGACTTGTGGGCCAAATTTCATAGTCACTTTATAGAAAGCTAATCTGTGATGTTTAAAAAAAAAAGTCTTAAAAGTTTTTAATCTTTTCTAAACTGTTAGTGGTAATTTGAACTGCATCGTTAAAAAATTAGACTCGGAAGCAAAGAAGGGAGGTAGGTTTACATCTAGGACCTTAATTTTAGGTACTCTGTTGGACAACCTTGGTCCTGTGTTCTGGACAGTTCATAGAATTTACTTTTTAGCAACACTTACGTACTGTAAGCCAGTTATGTAAAACATAGCTGGGTTAGGATAAGGTCAGGAATGTTTTATCAGTACTCTGGGACTTCTGGAAAAAATTATATCCTCACTTAGAGATGAAAGTAACAGTCCTGGAAAAGAGTTGATGGAGACAAGATAAGGAAAAAATAGATGAGATTCACTGAAATATTTTGTTTAAATTGTGACCCTCTTAAATGGAGTGTTTTAAAAGTGTGTCAAGGTTTACTTATAAAAATAATAAATACTCCAATTTAAAATTTGAATTGGGAAACTTGTCAAAATTAAAGTGTGCATTGGAAAACATTGATTTTGCCATTTCAGCATTTTCTGACCAAAATCTATTTATTCTGAAAGTGCCCTGGCATTTTAATAGCCGGTAAAGTGCCAGAATCGTATATACAGTTTTCTCTCGATAGGATTCTTTGACTCATTAATAAGGGGATTATCCCCTTCCACCTTTTTTTTAAACCAAGATGTTAAGAGGCAAATTCATCAGGCTGATGTTCACAGTCTGATGGTGACACTGCTATATTTTTCGTTTTTCCTGTATTCCATGGTCCATGATTTAGGTAATTACCAGTTATTTATCTTTTTTCAAGATTTTTATGGCACGCTGGGTTTTGTTTGTGGTGGTTTTATACCCTCTCTAGTCTGCTCTCTTTGACTGGAGCAACTACTGCAGCTGGTCAGTGGCTGAGGTTGGACACCTCACTGCTCTTGTGTCACCTGCCACTGCGTTTAAGCCATGTTCCCCAATGTTAGCTAAATATTGCCCAGTTAAAATCCAGCGAGAGGCTAAATCTTTAAATGTTCATGCTAGCAAATAAGTTTGTTTAAAAATCACCAAGTGATGCAGTGGCAGAACCCAAGAGTCCCCCTCTTTGCATGTCAGTTTATAAGCTTCAGCTGACAAAATTATCTCCAGAGAACACTGTGGTTGTAAAATGGCAAAGACAGCTACTGTGGTAGGGGCTACAGGCTTTTACCAGCAATCTCAAAAACCAGGCCTATTCTCAAGGATGTAGTCATTTTTAATAGATTTTTACAAAGGTGAAGAATAAGATAAGGATGCACGATGAATTTTCAGTCCAGTCTTTAATCCAGTAAATATATGCTGATGGCTGCACAGTCAGATGTTATTGTGCTTTTTCCCTGAAGGGTTTGAGTTTCCAGCTTATTTCTTAAGGGCCCTCAAAAAGCAGGAGGAAACCTCCAATTTAGGCTTGTCCAGCTCTGTTGTAGCACATTATATGGTAATTAGAGGTACTTCAGCTTGATGACCTTTCATCTAGGGCTGTAGTGTAACAGTGTATAGTGCTGCAATCTGGGTTTTCTCGTGTTTTGTGTATTGATTTTCCAGATAGGTAGAACTGCAGTAATAGCCTGGGGAGGTCTGGCATCACTGTGACCTGCTTTATTTTTATTCCTCACGGCTGTAGGCAAAGCAGCCAGTTCCTGGGAGCGGTGGGCTGCTGGAAATTGCACGTCTCCTGACTTTGCTTGTGTGAAAGCCCTGAAAAAGCTTTTCCCTCATGTAACTGTCTCTCCCTCCAGCTTTCCTTTTCAGCTTATTTCCATTCCACTTCTCTTTTTCTCCTCCCACCTTTCCAGTTGCTCATCAGGGGCTTTTCCCAGCACCCTCACCCCAGGAGCAGCAGCATTCAGCTCAGCCTGTATTGCTGGGCAGCCTTGCACCAGCACTCCTAATGGCTGCAGCATCAGAAGCTGAGGGCGTTCCATGTTCGATGCAAAACTGCCTGTCAGATGAAATTTTGGTCAAGAATCACCTCAAAATGGTGCTCTGCTTTCATAATGTATTGTTTCTTTCCTTCGGACAAAGAAATGTGCTGGCATCATCTTGTTCAAACCTCTATGTAAATCCGCTTCTTCCCTTTTTAAAGCCCTAGGGTATGAATCCTGTTCACACTGGGATACCATGGTGGTGGGTGACTTCCAAATACCAAAGACAAAAACTGTGATAGTGGTTGCTGTGCTGTTCTTAATCCCCTCGTGATCCTCTTTGATCTGTGAGACTAGTTCTCTGTGAAGACCCCATGTCCAGACTAAGTGCTCCCCGTGCCAACGGAGCGACAACATGGGGAGCATGTTTAGGTTTCTAAAGCTGTGTCGCCAGATGTCTTTGTGATCTGGAATATGTACGCTCGACCTAAAAGACACTTCGTAAGTGGGGTTCTCTCATGTGAATGAGGTTACTTACCGACTCTTTCAGAATACAGTATATTGTCAATATTTGTTCATCACATGTAATGCTGTGTATGCAATATTTATAGTCTTTCCGTAAGGATTACCATTGGGAATAGCGGAATCACAACCAATTGCCTCAGCTGCTACTTAGAAAAGCCAGCCAGCCAACCATACCCTAGTTGGAATAATCTTGCCCTGCGTTAGGAGTGTATTACCCAGTAAGCACAATGCGGTTGATGCCTGTTTGAAGAGACCTCACTCATTTCAAAAGTCTCAGGAGACCAAGTAAGTTATTTGTGTGGCTGAATCTCTGAATAATAGAGAAGCCGTTTGTTATCTGAAGTAACAGGACAGCATATGTTGCACTGCAGTGTGGCTGGCAGCCTAGGGCCTTGAAAAATATGTTCTTGTCTTCAGGGAGCAGAGACATCAACTTCTTGCATCTCAAGAGGTGTTAAGACAACATCTGATGAGTCAAGTTGCAATCAAATGAGCCTTCTTACTAGGGAAGAGCAAGCAGCATATTCAAAATTTTGGCAACTGCCATTTTACCTTTGCCTTTTTTAATCAGAGAACATCCACTGTGATTTCTCACAAGTTTTCTTAAGCTTTACAATAAAGAAAGATGCCCTGAGCTATTCTGTCTCCCTCACCCAACCATCTTGAAATTTTAACATAGAAGTGAAAATAAAAAGTTATAATGCAGTTTGTATTTTAGCTTCTTTTCTCTTACCTATTAAAAATTACCAAGTTAGTAACTAAAGATTTATTGAGTTAGTTACCAGAGATGAGACCTGTGGAACCAGTCTTTATTATGGAAAAAATAAATTGTCACGTTTTATTTTTCTCATTTCGAAGAACACTTTGACTGCCAAACAGATATCCTGAAGAGTCAATTCTGCAGGTGTGTGTAGTCCTCATTTTGTCATGTTTGTGTTCAGATATGCCATGCCATTGTCTTTGTGACTGTACGAAGCCCATTGCGTATAACCCTTGGGGTAGTTTAGAGTTTGTGTTTTTTGGTAGACGTTATCAGTGATGCCCACATTTTTAGCACACTCACGCTGGCAAAGAAGAAGAGATAGTAATCATGAGAGACTTTTCATGCCCAGCAGCTTCCAAACACTGGAAAACAGTCAGTCCTTGTACAAGATAAAGATGAAAGGTGTGTGAAATGTTTTCCAAAGACCGTATGTTTTCTAGAAGGTTAAGCAACTTCATCACCTGCGCTAGGCAAGGATGAGGGACTTAATGTCCTGCTGATGGAAACAGCCTGGTCAAAAGAGGTAACAGTCAAGTATGCAGAGGGGTTACATGCTTTGGTTGGATCTGTAATTCCATTATGCTGTCTGAGTAAATTGTGTATGGTGTAGGCGTTTCACAGCTGAGCCTGAACTGCTGATTCTTCTCTGGAAGCACAGGGAAAAAAAAAGTCTGGCTGAGGTTGGTTCCCCAACACCTAACTGTGGATGGTTCACTAGAACAGCCCCAGCTAGGACTGCGACACATTCATTAATGGGGAAATCTGTAACCATGTTAATATCAAAGGCTCAGACTGTCTTGGTCTTCGAGGTAATTAACAGCTGCATCGCTTGAACATGTTCACCTAGTGCTGTTGTGAACCAATCAACTCTTAACCATGGTGTCATGCAGAACTCTTGCACATCCATTTAGGAGCAAGCGCAGAATCAGGTTAAAAGGTACATAATTTGGAGACCTTATCATGTTTTCATTTTGCTTGGTCTCAGTCAAACCTACCTTACCTTGTGCATTAATTTATCAGCAATAGGGCTTGCGGAACAGGGGAAGCCAAATGGGAGGAGCTGTCTTAGATGCAAGGCTTCTCATTCCTGATGATTTTTCACCTCAGAATTCCTTTTTTCTCACAGAAGTCATGTTTATCACAGAAATTAAGAAGGGTTTAAGGAAACCCTTTCATCTTTTGCCTTGTTGACATGTTGAGAAATTATCACCAAAGGTGGAAAGACCTTTCCTTCATTCACAAAAAATATGGAAAATTAAATCAATCAATATTGATTATTTCAATAGGCATTGGCTAAAACTGCTTTGTAGTGCCATAGTTGTTACATCATGGAGAAATTGTTACATACATTACAATGAATGATATCCTACTCGGTTAGCGTACTGCTGCATGTTAATTGCGATTATTAAGTTAAATGGGTGCATTTTGTTGACATCTTTCTATCAATACTTGGTCACATTCTCAGGGGAAGTGATTCGACTGGTTCATGGTTTACAGCAATTACTAGGTAAGACAGCGTAGACAACTCTTTTAAATATCTTTACTTTTTTCTTTTTTAACTTTTCCATGGCCGTGAGCAACATGGAAGAGCATCACAGTGTGTTGTTCCCGGTGCTGCTTTGCAAGCTGACCCAAAGAGATTGGTAACTAGCTTAATACTGTAAAAGAAAAAAAAGGGAAAAAAAGATGTAAATTAAGTGGATTTACTCTTCAGGATGTAAGTGAAGCCACCTTTAACAAAACGTTGCACAAAACTTCTGCTATGTTTACACTCTATTCACATGTCATCACCCTTCTCGGAGCCTAAACCTTTTGTCTGCCACTAGAACTTGAGTGTTGAAAATAGTTACTTAATTGTTCTATGCACTAGGAGTATCTTTATGTCAGATTATGCCCTTATGTCACACAATATAGCTAGATATGTATGATATACAATCTAAATATGATAAGAAGTGTCACTCAAGCTCATCCTTGATTAAGAATTTATTTTACTCTCCTCTTCACAAGGATTGACTGGACCACAGGCCACTTCATTTAGGGGGCTGTATGTGAGAGCTTTGTTGATTTTTAATTTTCCTCCATTGATTTTCAGCATCCAGAGAGCACTTGTTCTCTAATGGCTCTCTGTGTTGGTGTTTGCTTGCAAATTGAAGTAAAAGATAAATGGCTTTCAGGGTAATACCTCTCCAAGGGCTTCCACTTGAGGGGCTGGTGGCTGTTAGCAGAGCTGCAGTCTGTTTAGAAAACTTCTGTGCTCAAACAAAAGCATTCCTCAGCCTCTAAGTGCGGTAAAATTGTTTTCGTCCTGGTGTGACAACAGCCTCTAGCTGATTTATAAATCTTTACAAGGAATAGCCCAATTTGTCCACATTTTCTGATGAAAGTGAAATGCTCCACACTTTTCTTAATAGGGATTCAAATGTTTTCCTTGCACATGTTTTTCCTCAGCAAACAATTGATTTTTCAGTAAAAGGTGAGAAGAACTGCTGGTATTTGGTTAGTTATGAACAAGTGTTTGTGCTAAAATGCAGTAATCTTTTGCTTCTGTTAAGGTTGAAAATTTTGGGCTGCCTATTGGAAAACAATATTTTGAAATGGCTATAAATCTGCAAAATCTTTGCTTGCTTAGAAATATTAAGCTCATATATAGTGTAAACTTGCTTTATATTTGGATATTTCAAGCCTGCTATTTCACCTTTGCTGTGATACATCATTGCATTGTGTATCAATGTCCTCTTTTATAACCACTGCTAATGAAAGGGTCATGCTTAGCACCCCTTACCCACTGCCTTCTCAGACCAGGCTTCACTATTCAGAAAAGACATATCCTTGCTCTAGGTTTGAGTTAGAAAGCCCCAGAAAAAGGGGTGAGAGGCCCTTAGAGATCCAAGGAGATGATCCCATGAATCATGAGCCTCATCTCCACAGGTGCTGCGTAGCATCTCTTCACATTGGCTCTTCTGGAAATAATTGCTGTTTGTTGCCTCATTTGTGTGTCAGATAGCTTTATACAGCCCATACACACAGACTGCAGTATCCATTTTCATACACCGAAATTGTAAAACTGGGCTAATACACATTTTTTTTAAACATTTCATTTATTAAATGCATACTGCTTATATAGCATCCATGTATTCCTTGTCTTAATTACTTTTTCAGCTTGTCCTGTTTTTTAAGAGGGTCCTCTAAAATCAGTAAGAATTTATCTTAAGGAACCTGTGATTAATTTTTGTTACTTTTTGCTTCTCATGCCACTTGTATAGAGCTTAATAAAAGCAGCTTCAGCAAAGCTCTGGAGAAAAATATGCATTCACATGTCTGGATCAGTACTGAAACAACTTAAGAAACTACTCCATTAGCATAGAGGTCTGAGAAGTTAAAGACTCGGTCTGAAATGAAGAGGAGCTAGAAATCTTGGGCTTCTTGCGCTCATCAGCTGCTGTATCATTTTGTGTCCCCAAGACATGTATTAAGGACAGTCTTAACAGCCCCCTCAGCCTGCAGTGTCCAACATCAGTCAAAGGTTCATCAAAAGTGAAGAACGGAGACCTGAATTTCAGGTTGATTTCTGTGTTCTGCTGCGGCAGAAGTTTAAACTCTTCATGTTTGGCATTAAGCATGTGGATGAAGCCATTGACTTCAGGTCAGTAGGTAAGGTTAAGCATTTGCACAATTGCATTTGGGAACTAGGGAATAAAATGGAAGGCACAAAAATTAGTCTTTACCAGAGGGGTAGGACAGTAACCTCTCCATATATTAATTTATAAATGAGAAGAGTAACTATTTTCCCAAGAAAATGAAGTCACTGTTTTACAGCAAAATCCAGTTTATCTGAAGTCTTCCCGTAGCTGTTTTTTTTTAAGTGTTAAATTGCTGATGGCTGTGTGCCACAGAGCATGCAAATATCTTTTACTGGAGGCTTTGTTTCAAGCTTGTGGGGCTTTTCCTCCTCAGTAGCTTGGCTTCTTACATCAGACGTGCTTTTGTTTTGTTTCTTCAGTGTAGCTTTCAGGGTGACCTCTGCTGAGACAAAAGGACTAAAACCACTGCGGATTTTCCTGAAGCGACATATTCAGCAGTGATGGTAAATTTATCGCTCTGATAGCAACTGAGCACTCCAGAAAAGAACTCAAGCCAGACCAGAGCAGACTTGGCAGACCTCTTGCTTTTCTCTGCCCCTCCTGTATTGCTTGTGAATCAGGGCAATGTTAAATCTTCAAATATAGTAGTATGTGTAATGACCACAGAAATGGCTGAGAAAAAGTGTTGTCTTACTTTGTCTTGAGTAATGTAAGGAGTATTGTGATGTGGTTGCGTTCCTTGTTGGTGTTTCAGTGGAGGCTCTTCTGGAAGAGCTTGAATTTTGGGCTGTTTCTTCATTGTGAGGTTCCATTCAGTTTAAACTCAAGCAAGTCTAATATCAAGGGGTTTAAAATGCTTCCAGTAGTTAAGGGCTGTCTTTAAGCTACTGTTATGAGAAGCACCACCAAAATAGGGAACATGACTAGATTTGGACCATGCAGAGCTGCCATGGCTGCTCTGTAATGGACACATATATGCTGGGGATCCGTCCCAGGGCCTCATTTCCTAATGTGTGAGTTTACATAGGGATCTAGGCCAGCACAGAGCTCCAGAAAAGGGTGTTTCTTCTTTCTTTAGCCACAAAACAGGGGGAGCAGCAGGTTGGGCTCAAGGAAGCTCTTCTCACAGAGAGAAAGCTACATCCCCAAATGACTGAGGGCAAAGTTGCAGACCCAAACGATGTCAAATTGAATGAATCCTGGTATTTCTTCTGTTTGACTTTAAAATAACTCCTGATGCAGCAGCCCTCCTGCAAGAGAGGTGGTGGTGCTTGTCACTTGGGATGGGCAGATGAGGCTGTCTTCTCTGCTCGTGCTGTCGGAGCTCGGCGAGGATCCAGCTGACTTTGGTGAGAGGGTTGGGTGTTGGGTGTTCAGCTTTGCATAGCTGTGAATGGCTAAATTGAGGGAGTAGAGAAATGAAACCTCCATCTCTTGTGGAAGTGGCAAATAACAGTCTGTATTGTGAAGGGGACTGTTCACTTTCATTGCAATAGAAGGTAGGAGATTTTGTAAGCAGTATTAGACTATTTCATAATCTGTAAATCAACTCATGTTCTTTGAAATGGGGGTGGAGGTGGGGGTGCATGTGTCTGTTTATCAGCAATTGATGTCCTACAGTATTTCCTGTGAAACAGAGAAGGCTAATGGCAGGGAATAGTCCTGGAATAAGACTCAAATTAATAAAATAGTGAATATTTTTCACAATACTTCTTTTAATAAGATGCCTAACAAGGGAATTGGAGGAGGGCAGTGGAGTGGTTTGAAGCTGCAAATCAACCATTTTTATGGAAATAGACTCATTAAAGCTGCCTGTTACAGAAGTGCAACTGTTTTTCTATGAACATGATATTTGTTCAATAATTGAAATAAGTTTCTTAAATATACTGTCACTTTTCTTTTTGTTTTGGTTATGTAATTCATGAATGCCACTTATAAATAGACGAGGTACCTTGCCCCAGAAAGCCTGGAACACACCTACCTGCTTTTTGCTAGTCTGGTAATGTAATAAAGCCTGCAAAATTAAGGTTTATTTTATTAACCTTTGGGTAAATCAGTAATGTGCATCAGTAAGTAGAGATGTGGTTCTGCCCCACAGCTTGTATTGTCTAATGTTGATGGACCAGACTCAAGTTGCTTAAACTTCTTTGCATTATTTAAAATACCTTCTATGAACTACTGACTAACTTTACAATATATTTTTAAAAATTATTTTTAAAAAGCAATTATTTCACTTTGAAACTTTTCTTTAAACAGTAGACCTTGCTATCACTTTTGCACACAGGTTTGAGGAAGCCACTTGGTTTCTTGCTGTAGTTATACTGTCATCTTTTTAACCCTTGTATTAACACTTAAATTCTACACAGTGCTACTTAGTTCTTATTTCCACCCTACAGAGTGCCAGCCTTGGGTAAGGAAGTTTATGCAATTTATTCCAGCTCCAGTGTGCAGTGTCGAGGGCAGTGTGGAGCAGCTGTTCCTTATGGGATGGGGAGCTGGGAGCTGAGCAGGATCCCATGGCTTGGCAGGGCAGGGACGCAAATTGCCAGACACATCCATGAAGATGAGGCCAGGATGCCCCATCCCTGGATGTCTTCAAGGCCAGGCTGGATGAGGCTTTGAGCAACCTGGTCTAGTGGAAGGTGTTCCTGCCCATGGCAGGGGGGTTGGAACTAGATGATCTTTAAGGTCCCTTCCAACCCTAACCATTCTATGATTCTATGATAAGGGGGTCAGCCCTCGATGTGGCCTCCCCGCAGGGAGTCTGGGGACCTCTTCCTCCCTCCCATCCCCAAATTTTCACAAATATTTTCAACCTGAGTTAGCTGTTCGGCTAATCCCATCAGTCAGCCCCCAGGCTAGTCTGCCAGAGCTGGAGGCTGGACCGGAGACCTCCAGAGGTCTGCTGGGCTGCTGTGGTTACTGAGTGCCACACACGGTCAGAATTCAGTTTCATGGTTCTTCCAGTCAGAGGCTATGATTTACTTAATGTGTTTTTATTTCATGTGTCCATTTGTTTAAATTCAAAACTACCTAAGATTCTTTTTTGGGTAAGACGAGCAGTATGAATTGTGCCATTTGTGTATACAATCTGGTTATATATCGTAGACTTAAAGACACCATGAGAAAGGAAAATGCTATGAAGCATGCAGCATAAATCCTTGAAATAGATCCTCTGAGTCCTGGAAGTCACCAGTTTCTCACTGTACAAAAATGTGTTGATTCAGTCCTCCAGTTTGCTACAGACTCCATTTTAAACATTTATTTCTCATTTCCTTGATATCCTTTTTTAAGTATCTGAACGAGACTTTTCAGGATTGTAGCATTTCCTTCCTCCCCTACCCCTGATGGGACAAAAAATTGCTCCTGTGGTGCCCCTGGAGCCCGAGTGAGACAAGAATCGGTGCCTTGTTAGACCGAGAGCATCCCGAATTCTCCAGGGTATGAAGACCGTGCTCTTGTAATCAAGATGACCCCAGTTCACTTGGTTTTGTTGCATTCTGTATATTGATATTGGTTCTTTTGTCACTTGGCTGACTTGTCACTTAACAACCTCCCTGTTTTGAAGTCTAGTGGCATGCTGGAGACCAGTTGAACCCGAGAGGCACTGGTGATGTATTGTGCGGGAGCTAAGGGTGTATGAAGCTGGGGGTTGCGATTCCGTGAATGCTGCTCAGTTCCTGTGGCAGATCCCATTAGTTATGGTCTCCCTTTAAGCAAAAGGACTGCCCGTGCCTTTGTACCAAGTTCATTGGCAAACCAGAAAGCTGTAGTGTGCACATGGAGTATCCACCCCCTTCCACAACCGTCCACTCTTCTATTTTTTCTTTTTCTATACTTAGAGACTTTGCTGTTTACTGATGCATTTTTTTTTTCACCTGATTTTGTGTAAATATGGCTGTCTGAGTAAACTGGTTTATACATTTCACTTTAGATTGTTCATACAAAGACATCAGAGCATGCTACAGATTTGGCAAAACCGAGAGCAAGGTGCTGGAATGCAATTTTTCATGGAAAAAGAGACAGAAAGGTAGAGTCAGTCGAGGTGTGTCACACCCCATGTGTGACAGCATCAGGGCCAGCATTCCAAGTAATAGACCCTGTTCTTAACCCATAGTTTTTTAGGCACATACCCTCACTGTTAGTGCAGGAACTGCTGAGTCTTCGGCTATTCGCACAGGGTACTGAAGATAGACTTGTGCAGGACTTCTTCCTTTCTTTTTCTGATGTCTCTTTAAATCAGGCAAGCTGTGAGAATCTGCAGTATACCTATAGGAAACGTACGTTCTTTATAGCATGTTTGGTGGCTCCTTTCAGCTCTCCACGTGACTAGTAGAGCACCTATTGATGGACTTTGTTTTGGCATTTTCATCGGGTTTCTGAAGAGGCAACATTGCTGGCTCGATCGATGAAACTCAGTTAGATTTACTGATTACACAATTCTCTTTTCCTGAGACTCACAGGGAGTTTGTAATTGCTCAGTGTACTATATTTATAGCAGCTATATCCAGCCACACCTGTCAGTTTGCATGTGTCACAAGACACGATTCACATCGCTTCAGACCGCGTTCTTCTCCCACGCTGCTGTGAGCTGGTGGACTTTCTTCAGGAGACAAGGAGAAGCATGCTTGTTCTGATTGGAGCCTGTCACTGCAGTCTTCAGAGCAGTGACCATAACTTGAAACACTTTTCAAGATTTTGAAAGGGTAAATAGTGACAACTGGGTGTGCTACCTTAAAAAAAGAGATACTGTCCCAATATAGCATACCAATCCTACAGATGAATAACAAGTTTTTATAGTATGACCAACTGACATACACTATCACTGATTTTCATTTTATTTCTGAATACAAACCCAAGACTGTGCTAGGAACCAGGAGATGCTCTGTGTGCTCTTAGCTCTGCAGCTGTATACCCGCTCTTTTCTCATACGTTGACGGATGCATCAGCCTTAAGTTTTGGGAGTCTTAAGTCTCCACTACACATAAAACCTCTGGGTTTAGCTGAGTGTTAGGCCTCTTGTGCAAACTACATTCCAGTCAAGAAAAACTGATAGTTAAAGTCTTGGAGCTGAGGGTAATTAATTCATTTAATCAAGCCTGTTTGGATATCTGCAAACCACTGTGCTACATGTTAATGGACAAGCCTCTCCAACTGCCTTTTTCTCCCTGACTTTGGTAAAGCAGGTACTTCTCATTTTTGAAAATGTAGGTCACATACAAAAATGCATGCTAAATGACACAAAACCCCTAGATGAGAACTTCTATTCCCATAATCACATTTTCCCTGGAATTGCTGTTGCTTTTTTTAAATCTATTTACTGCTGTAAGAATGCTGCAATTACTGGACTATGGTGTACCTACTGAAGTACTCCATAAGTAACTTTGTTAGAGATATGTCATGCTTTAATTTGACTGCAGGATGGGGAATTACAGCCAATCCCTCCCCGTTTCCTTTCTTCTGGAGCACAAATTCTCAGTTGACATGACTAGACGAAGCTTCATTGATAACAACACTTGATTTTCAGCCCTGTCTTTGCTGTCTCCTCTCCTGCACTTGTTACTACTACAAGAAACTCTTCTCAGCAGATTGCAGAATTTGTTTTGCAGATGTAAAGCTTTGCCCTCCCTCTTTCTTGGTCTCCTAACTTCATATCCCTGGAAAATTCATGGAGAAAGAAGGGAAGGATTCAGTGACGCTGAATGGCTGGAATTGCCCTCTCTTAGGGGTTATGTCTTTTTTTCTAAATAATTTTGACAGTCTTGGAGCTTGATTGTCCACTGTCCTGAAAGCTGTTTAGTGACTTCTAAATCTGCAAGGAGGAGCCTCAAGCACACAAGTACTCCCTCAACTCCGTGACCATACAAAATGGAAGCAACAGAGAAACAGGTCTGGTTTTGCACAGCAAACAGCAATGATTTGAGGATCCTGCTACAAGGGTTAATAAATGTTCTCAAGGGTAGAAACAGCCTGAGTTTCCTAATGAGTATTTTATTGCATTTCAGGCAACCATTTCACCAAAATTATCATCTTTGCTTTCTTTGAAACAGACTGACCTGCAGCTGAACTGTGTGAAGACACAGTTTTAACAGAATTATACCAGCTGTTTAATAGAGAGTTAGAAAAAACCATGCGCTAGATTCGCAGCTGGTATAAATTGAGGCAATTACATTGTGTTCAGGGGAGCTCTGCTAATTATGTGAACCTGGGGGTCAGGTGTTTGGGTCTTCTCTGAGGTGGCTGCAGCACGTGGCTGCTGTTTTTCCCACGTGCTGTGCTGTTTTGCTTACTGTGAGATGGTGCAAGTATCTGGTTTTATTCTTAAGAGATTCCTCTCTTGGATTTTGAAGTCTCCTGAATTTGCCACCTCTGATGCTTCCCAGCTCTTGAAGAGCAACTGTTTGCCTGGGTGGAAGTGTACCAGCTGGTCATAGATCCTGAACCTCCCTGAGGTAGGAATAAGCACATGGGATATGGGTTTTTCACTTGAAAAATTGCCTGAAAGCAATTAGAAGGAGGTCCCCTTTTCAAGGATAACCTGTGTTGTAATGTGTTGAAGATACTCGTGTGTGATCAGTATCTGTGTTGTGGTTTTAGCCACTGGTTTGCAGGTAGATGGGCATAAGAAAAGGGAATTAGTGATCTTATCTTCTTCAGGTTGCTTGGTGCTTAGGAGTGCTATACCTGCAGCTTTCTTTTTTAGACAAATTGGTCTCCTCTATAAATCAGATGTTTGCTTGTTTTTATATCAGAACAAGTTTTTAATGAATGGTTTAATTGCTTTTAAGTAATCATCTTGTTATGCTCTTAAATTACAAAATTCCTGGGAGCTTAGTGCTATCTAAGTCCAGATGGACCCGAAAAAAATGCTAAGCTGTTTCTGTCCAAACTCCGTTTTCCTGTATCTGTCTATAGTAGTGCAATGCTTGTGATAATCTGAGGGTTTTCCCTTGCTGTTTTTGGCACTGTGAAGTAATAGCCCTGTGTTCTAGGTGCTGTTTAGTTGTTGTTGCTGCTTATTCCTATAGGTAGAAGTAAAAGTCTTCAAAAGCAATAAAGGTAAATAAATATACACTGGAGACATTGTAAACATCTTTTTTTAGATGTCTAAACTGAGACTTTTTACTTCTCTGTGCTAATATATAGCATCCCTTTAGACCAAGGGGTGCTGTTCCTTTTGTGTGAGATAGGAGTGTATGCATTTCTAGTCTGTGGCATAGCAGGTGGAAGAGGGAGCAGAATTAGTTGCAGGTGGCTAGGTACTCCTCGGTGTAGCTTCAGCAGGTGAACTGCTGGCCTCTAGTGGTAAATGGGGAGCAGTCTGAGTACCTCTTGTTCTGAGACATGTCTTCTGATCTTACTTCAGGGAACTTGCACCAAAATTTGAGGTATGACTGAGACCATGGCTGTGATTTAGCTTCAGTTACGTGAATTATTTTTGGTATGAATCAGACATTCTTGAAATGAAATACTCTTAATTTTAACTGGTGTAAATAAAGGTCAGGCTGCGTATGAGCACTGGAAGAATGAAATCTGTGTCACGAGAGCCAGGGCTAGGCTTATTTTAGGGGGATATGCAGTCAGTGTTTTATAATGTCTGTAAAGGGGAAAAGCCTCTGTCAGGCTACTTGTGAGCAAGAAATAGGCAGCTTTCTGAAACATGTAATCTTCTGAAGATATGTATTTTTTCTTTTCTGAGTGACTCTCTAAAGAGATATGGCTCGTCCCCGGCCTATGTGGGCAGGTCTCTCTTTCTACAGTTAATGACGAAAATAATATAAAGAACGGTTTGGTGGCCTACAGCTAAGTGCTGTGTTAAGGGCTGATCTCTGCCCTCCTGAGGTGGCAGAAGGCCGAGAGGGGATGAGCTGCAACATTCCCGTTTTTAACACATCACTGAACTGTGGTCCAGTCCAGCAAGGGTTGCAGTGGTGTTCATGTGAGCTCTCCTCATGAAATTTAGCAGTTGTTGCATGGAAATGATAGCCAAAACGTGCTGAATCTGTGCAGCAATCTCCAGGACAAATGTTCATCATAGCAATACCTTAGAGGGACTCAGAGAAGAGAGGAAAATGCTAACCTTTCAGGAGAGTGGAGAGGCGAAAATTTACCAACTTGTGTATTATCAGGTGTTTTTACATTGCTTTAATTTTCTTCCATAAATATATCTGAGTTTAAACTTACCCATTGCCCAGCTTGTATTAATGACAGATACAGTTACTCTCAGCTTAGTTCAGTCCTTTTTTTAAAGGACAGAAATAATGTCCCTGAGTCCTTATTACAGAAAATGGTGTAATTCAGATGTAGAACCAAAGAACTGGTGCCAAGGTAAAACCAGAATGGAATCTGA
Organism: Eurypyga helias; assembly: GCF_000690775.1. Taxonomy (NCBI): domain Eukaryota; kingdom Metazoa; phylum Chordata; class Aves; order Eurypygiformes; family Eurypygidae; genus Eurypyga; species Eurypyga helias. The sequence continues at coordinate 83,722 of NW_010258699.1, forward strand.
TTTGCTTGCTTTGAATGGTGAGTTAGGCTTTCACACTGAGTTTGGGGTAGATTTTTCTGGCTAGTTAGAAACTGCCATTTCTGCAAGGATATTCCTTTCTGTAACACTTCCCTCATCCCCTTTTTCCTTCCTCTTCTCAGTCACTGGAATGACAGAAAGGATCTGCTCACGCTTATATGCACCTCAATAACAGTGTTTGCCAAATGTTCTTTGGCAGGACATTTTGTGGTGAATAAAAGTTTCTGGTTTTGTATCCATTTACTCCCTTTTTTTGGTGTATTTGGAGACATGTAAGGCATCTACTGGGTTTCTGGATGTGTTCTATCCAGCAGAAGGCATCACAGAAGATGGAGAAATCCCAAGAATACTATTTACTTTTCATAAAGTGTAACTTGCAGTGCTGAGGGTTCAGCTGTAGAGCCCAGCTTTTCCCTGCCTGCCCGGCTGTGGGCTGGTCAGCGGCATTGGGGTTGTTGGGATCTGAAGGAGTAAAATGGCAAAAGCAAATTAAAAAGCTTTTTGTTCAAGCTAGAATCTTGAACAGCCGGGTGTTGTTTATTGTTGTGAAGTTTCTATTACTGTAGAATTTTTGATGTTTAAGATTTTCCTCTGAAAACAACTGTATTTCAGCAACTCTTGAGTCTTTTGGAGCTTTTCCCCCCGGATGTCCCCACCTTGGAAGAATATGTGGCTTTACTGTGGCTGCTGGAGATCGGGCTTTATGTTTGGTTCTTAGTGCTGTTCCCCTCATTCACAGGGAGCAGTGGCTTGGAAGAACAGACTGATGCCCCCCTTGGCATTCATGATAGGATTTCCTTCCATGTACAGGCCCTTAACATTACTTATTCAGCTGTGCAGGGGTTGTCTGTGAATAGCTGGCTGAGTCATTTTTGAGTTATTTAATGTGTTGAGAATAAGCCTGGAGCTGTCAGACAAGTAACATCTACATAGGCTTTTTCTAACTGCAGCCATTCGTAATGTCTGTGCTATATTTAAGCTGAGCTAAGAATAGTACTTTGGGTGATACTTTGATGGGAAGCTTTGTTAATGCATTTGTGAGGACTAAAGAGGCTGATTAATTCAGTGCTAGAAATGTTGGAGAGGCACTGATGCTAAACTGGAGATGGAATGAATAGATGGAGGAGCTAGTTGTTTGCTAAAGAAGATAAAATATCTGTGTGTGGGTCTTTGCAGCACATTAACTGCTGAATAGGCACAATAGCTGCATTGTCATAGTTGGAGTTGCTTCTTTTCCTCTTCAAGATGGGATGCTTAGTGTTTCAAGCAGAAACTGATTGTTAAAAGTGAGACTCATTTTAAGAATATGGGTACAGATATTCAGTTCCTTACTACACATCAGTACTCATTCCCACACTGAATCTTTTTTCAGAAATAGCCTATTGTTTAGCCCAATTTAATTAGAAAGAAGGAGACTGGGATGTGTCTGAGCTGCCCGCAGGTGATGTGCAGAAGGCACCCGTGTCTCCACTACTGTGCAGCAAAATAAAGCAGGGTCTTCTCCGAGCTGCTCTGGTGACTAGAGAGGGTTAAGGGAAGAGACCTGGTGCTGGTGAGGATGGAGAGGCATACTGGAGAGCTGGATAAAGCCACTTGTAGCAGAGTTCTGTGTCAAATAAATCTGTGATCGGAGAAGCAGACCCCTTTCTGGTGGCATCGATGGAGTCAGTGGAGCTGTGGTGGCTCACCACATTTCAGATTTTTGTCTTAAAGTGTCAGCTGCCTTATTGAGGATTCTGTAGGCTAGGAGGTGTGGAGAGCTGACATCCACCATTGGCTAATCTGAGAGAGACATCATGGTTAGGGATGCAAGATTAGGGTGTCCAATAATAAACACATCACAGCAAGACTGTAACTTTCTAGAAATTACTAATTTATCTACTAAAATTAAGTTCAGTAGGATGTTAACTGGTCATAAAACCAAAACTTAGATACATGCTTTTTAAAAAATGAGTAGTTTTGTATTTGTATCAATAAGCTGATAACAAATATTGTATAGTAAATGCCGACTTCTGTGGCTGTGTGTGTTTTATGTGAGGGAGGAGTTGCAGGGTGAGATCTAAGCGTATCGTGCCAGGGTTATTTTGGTTACTTTCTTGCTTTTCCTTATCCTTTGGTGTCTCTCTGTGGAGTATGTACTGTGTTAGATAAATTTTATTTCTTATATAAAATGGTATAGATAAGCTTGAAATCTATTTTGAAAGAAAATACTAAATTCTGTGGATTGGATTTTATTTCCTTTATTCATACTGAATAAAGCTATAGAGGGAGGAATTATATGTTATATGGTATTGTTTAGTGTCAGTAATAGTGGCAGAAAACAGCTTTATGTATTTGAGTAATATTTCCTTGGATAAATCTGCAGAAGAATCAAGGGCAGCACAAAGGAACAGGCCAGGAGATGGAAATGCTAAAAAAGATAAAAAATGAGAAGACATTAATGCAAGGAAACTAAGCTTGGGGTAGCTGTTTGCTGCCTTCTCCATAAACCCCCATGTTTTTGGGGTAAGCTGGTGTGCGAACCCCTGGGAAACCAAGAAACCTGATGTGTGCATACGTGTTGCTGACTGCCACTATCAGCTTGTCCGTGGCACTTCCCATCCGAGCGTTCTACTACAGTTTTCAAGCACTATACAGACAAACTCTCACCCAGACAGGTCTGGGGCTGTCCAGGGGTAGGTGGAAGATGCAGAACCCGGCGTGTGGGAGGCTTTCCTGTCTTCACCTGGGTAGCTCAGCGTGGCAGCCCTGTGGTGGAAATCACGGCATCGTTGCCTGTGGGTTGCTGGTGGTGGTTTGGTTGCAGAAAGCTGGTTGGCGTAGAGTCACGACGTGTGTCCTGGAGAGCACGGATGCATGTCACCCCGTGAGATGTATTGCCTGTAATCTGTGTACCGTAAACAAAGGGAGCAGAGCCAGATCTTCAGCCCACCTAGCAGTGGCCACTTTCTGTCCAGCTCGCCTCTTGCTTTAGCTGTGACGAAGGTGAGGGGTTCAATGCTCCATGTTCTCTGTATTCCCCTTGCTCCAGTTGTGCAGTTTGCTCACAGTGTGCGTGAGCTGATAAGCTCCTCGCTTGTATTCTCGTTGTGATTTCCTTGCACGCGTTGCCTTTTTTCTTCTTCATAATGGACCAAGTGATGAACCTTCAAAGCAAATGTGCAAGAATAAACAGATTGTCCACTCTTTGTATGCCTTACAGACAGTACGGACTTTGAAATGTTTTTTCTTTCAGCTAGAAATGTCAAAACAGTCGGCGACTGGAAAGCTACTGCTTTGTATTAGGGGAAAATGTTGACACAATTTCCACTAGCATCAAGGCTCTTAATGAGCAACTGTTAAGGAAGAGAGGACCAACACAAGTAATTGCATTGCTCATTGGGATTACCCTGTCAGCTGTAGTTCTCCTTTTCAGAAAAGCAGAATATTTTTATCATAATTAGAAATATAAAATATGATGAGGACTGAAACTCTCTTTTTACACCTGGTTTATGAAGCTTCCACTGAGCCTGAAAAAACCATTTCTTCCACCGCGTGGTGGGAGCAGGCTTGCAGATGTGCCGCAGGGCTGTTAATGAGTCAGTGGTAGATTGTTGTCCTAACCTTGTCTTAGCCTCTGTGTCATTCACAGGCAAAGTGTGAATATCTTCACATGATGTAACTGAATAGGATGCTGTCTCTTGAGATTTTTAAAACTCAAATACTCTCTTGCCTAGTACGTTTATTCTTGCAGGGGTCGTGGAACAGAGACGTTTTCAGCAGTTAAAGCATTGAATAATAGAAGCTAAGGGAAATACTTTCACTTCTCTTTGAGGGATTTAAGCATGCAAAGTCTATTAATACCAATGATGATAATACCTTTAAATTCTCCTAGTACTCAAATGTAAAAATATGAACACTGATCTAAAATATGTATATTTTTGGCCAGGTTTGTCTGAAAACTGAAGTACTGCTGTTGTAGAATTTACTGAAATGGCTTATGGTTATTATGGGGGTTGGGGAAGAAGCAATCACGAAGTTTCCTAAATGGACATCATCAGTCACTGCTGTGTACTGCGTAACTGCGATGCTTTGCACTTTCTTCACTGATTCTACTGTCACTATCTTGTGTTCATGCAGGATCTGTATACAGTGTGACAGGGGTTATTTATACATAGACCTTTATAAGATAGCTGTGCAAGGATTGTTTTAACAATGGGACAGTCAGAAGAGAACACCAAAATTCAAGTTTGGTTTCGCCAAAGACTGAAAAATTCGGTAGGTGAACTAACTTAGACATCCTCATTTCCACAAGAAGAACTTGTGTCCTACATCTTTAGAAGCAATTTTTTTTGTTGTTTTGGGTGTGTGCATGTGTTTATTATAGAAGCAGATTTTTGTTTGGCAACTTGTGCTGATAGTATTTTAAGCCACACGCAGAAAAAAATAACGTCAAGGGTCTGGATTAAAAAAATCAAACATCACTTTCTCTCTACTCTCCCATTATTCTTCCTCTGCTTCCTAAATGATAATTCCTATTTAATTTCCTGATTATGATGATTTTAAAGAACCGTCAACTTGACAGAACTTGGAAATTTGATTTGCTTATACATATCCAGAATATTTCATTATTTTAAAAATAATTTGGATTTATTTTATTTTGTGATTATGTTATTAATAAGGGCCTAATTCTCACAGCTACAATTTTTTTGGCTTTATATTTTCATTAGAGCCTCACCTGTAGAAATGAGATTTAAACCTCATAGCAGTAATAGGGACTGACTTGTTTGCTCCTGAATGCTTCGGTTGTACGCCCTCATCACTCAGAAGGTCACATGTTCTGGCTGTCCCTCAGATTTTGAACAAAATGAGATTCTTTAGATGCATTTTGTGTTTCAACCTAACAAATAATATTTGGTTATGTACTTAATGAAAAAGATTGCTGGTGGATGCTCTCGCTCTACTTTCAGTTGTTATCTGTGCTCATTGATCCATGAGAGCAGTTTAATTACAGTAAAAATGAATGTCGATGGATGTAGAAAGAAATAAATCTTTTAAATCTGAATAGCATACTTCACTGAAATAACCCAATTTACTGTCCTTCCTAAGACTACCTTTAAGAAAGGTTAAAAAGGAGATATAATGTGCTGTGTCTGCATCCTTCAGCACTTGCATTTAACCTGTCTGTCACTACTGTTAAAATCAGGGGCTGGGGCAATAAGTTGATTTGTAGATAAAAGATTCATAGACTTCAGGTGGTCTGTCTGAGATATGTTTATATTGGGTTTATTTGCTGTGGATTTGTTTTAGCCACACTTAAACCAGCAAGAATTAGCCATGAAAGGGTAGGAAGTGGGCTTAACGGTAACCCAGATAACGTATCAAAGAGTTATTGACTGAGCTTAGCTCTTTCTCTTAGCTCTCAGTGTGGCAAGGTTTTGGTTGAGTGGGAAATGTAGACTTTATTCTGTGTTGCCTCAAGGAATTGAATTCTTGAGGTTTTTCCTTGAGCATAGCATACTGTTCAACAACCAGAATCACCAGCTGTGTTTTCCAAATTGTGGGATTCAAGACGCTTATTTGTATGCATGTGAGGCAGAAGGGTAATTGGTGTTTAGGTCAGCACCTTGAATGGTCTCTCGAAATAACATAGTAGTAGTGTGATCTGATGGTTGCTAATCTCATTTCCTCGTCTAAAAAGTGTTTGGGATTTTTGGCTGCTTTTTCTGGCAGACGGCTGAATTGCTGGTGAAAATACAGTAATTCAGAACAACTCACATTTCTTTAGCTCTGTTTGTAAGTGAATTTCTCAAAGGGCTTGATAAAGCTTTTAATTACAGAGTAGCTTGGAATAAGTATCTGTAGGACAATACAGGTACCATTTAAAGCTCAGCTACATCACCTTTTATTGGCAATCATACTTAATGTCAGCTAATGAGCATGGTGTTCGTGAGAGAGTAGATATTGGCAGGATAACACAGCTGTCATGGCAACTATAAAAGGTCATTGGATTTTTAAGCTTTCGGTTAGCAAACAGCTACTTAATTGGACAGGAACTGGGACTGATGTTTCAGCCATTATCTCTGTAAAGTCGCATAAATACATATGTACAACGGTGAAAAACCCAACTCTGACAGCTTCTACCTTCATGGCTGTCAGGGGAAAGCAGACCTGACCTCGGTGGCTCCTACCTTCCCTGCATTAAGTGCAAGGCAGGCACTGCTCAAAGGGGTTTGTCACTCTCCCCCCGTGCGCTCACGGACTTCAGACACTTACTCGCAGGTTCAACTGCCCATTCATTTCAAAGAAAACCCCAAACCTTTCTATTAAACAGTAATCAAACCACTTGAGAGATGGTTTTTATCCTCTCTCTAAATGTTATGGTGTTTACTTTTGAAGCTGAGACTTGAAGAAATCTCCCTGAAGTCAGGTGTGAGCTGGGCTGTGGAGGTAGAAATTATACCTTGGGTCTCCTGGTGCTGGTTTGATGTCTTGCCCATCGGGTTGTGCTGCCCGCACCAGTGGTGTGTATCCAGCGTTTCCAGTTCGCTCCTCTGGTTTTATGGTCACAGTAATGAATGTTGCTCATCTTGTTCCCTGCTAGACCATTTATTGTATAAAAATCTGCGTGCTGTGTTATCCTCAAGTTGAACTCAAGGGTTGGTATATCACAGTCCAGTGTTTCTGGCTCATTTAACTTTGCAGTTTTTAAACATGGTTACTGATAATCCTCTGTCCTTTATTTGTAATCGCTGTAAAGACGCAGTGGTCCTGACTGATCGAGCGTGTTGCACAGAGGAGTAGCTTGCAAAATGTTAAAGAAAAGATGAAAGGGAAGAAGGAAAAATTGTTTGTTAAACTGTGCCTCTAGTTCCTCATTATTGAGGAAAAGGAGAAATTCTTCAGCTGTATATGATATATTTTTTTGTTTTTCAAGAATGTTCTTTTCCCCATAATTCTTTGATTCAGGGACTCGTGTAAAGGAAAAAAAAAATGTTGCTACTGTAGTTCTGTGGCCTTGTACACAGTAAGCCAGATGCAGAAGTGATATGAATGTTGATATTAATGAGGGACTCACTTCCTTCGACTGTAGCAATTGAAAAAGTTGGGTGGTCATTTTAGTTGTCAAAATGAATGAAAAGCTAATGACATCTCAACATAGAATTGGAGTGAGAGATAGCTGAAATACATCATTAAATATGGAGGTGACCAGTGTATCATTGAAATGTGGGGGTGGCCAGCTTTGTCTAGAGACTGAGGATATCTTCACTGAGAGGCAGGTTTTTAGAAATAACCAGTGAAGAAGATTTAGAAATTAGCCTTTCGTTGTCATTATTGACTAGTTCTTTCTATGTGTTCGCTGTTAAAACATCGAGTATCTAATCCTCTGTTGAGTTTGCATTTCTAAATCGATGCTACCAAAAGAGAGTTTTGCTTGCAGAGTTTATTCTGTGTCTGACAAATTAAAACTATTAACGAGGAATTCTTAATTTCCATCTGCCTTTCTACTGTGCATCATAAACTGTCTTGAAATGGTAGGTCGATGCTAATGGTTGCCCAGTTGTTCATGTCTTCTGATAAAAATTGCCATTATTCTTACCCTTAAGCATACATTAGGTGGGCGTTTGGGTGCCTGTGGCTGCTGGTACATATCCTTGCACCAAGAGGCATGTTTGAACACCTCTCCAAGCAGTAAAATATGACTTCTGAACCTGCAGAACTGTGATATAGAATGCAAATTGGTGTAATGAGGGTGTGGTAGCAGTACAGAAAAGATAGTAAAACTAGGAGGGTCCCTTTATTCAGCAAGATGATAGCATGTCTGAGATGAACAAAGTGAACTGGGGATATCCATTCTTTTAGTTTGATCATAGCTGATCTGTCTACAATCCATGTCTTCTATCTTTGGAAAAGCTATGTTCTTTCTCAATTCTGTGGCTGTTAACCTTCAGGAAGAAATTACCTGAAAGGAAAAAAAATCAATTATGTACACACACAGCAGATTAGACTTGAGCTCCATCTCTGAAGTGACTTTTCACTCCTGCTAACAGTAATTTGGTTAGAGTTTTTTTTTTGTAAAATTTAATGGAAAATACGCAGCAAGATAATGTGGCACCATTTTAAATAGTCTTCATTGTCCATGACCATTTCCTATTGATTACAAGAGCATAAAACTGTTTGCTGCGTGTTCCCCTCAGAAGGGCTCTATTGAAGTACAGTCTGTGTCTTTTTCAAGACCACAGTAGTATTAGTATTAACCAGGTTTTCTTGAAGACGTGGCAAATAGAGGACAACATCAGTTTTGTGTCTAAATCTCAAATAGAGATGATTAAAGTAAATAGGCAGGTGGTCTCATGGTAAAGATGACTCTCTAGATCTGGACTGCTTGCAGGTCATTTGAGCTAGGTAAGAATTTGCAGTGGGCATTGTTTTAGTAGAGCATGGTGGTACATTGCCTGAGAAAAGTGGTAGTTGTAATAAAATACTATGGTCAATAAGGTCTGATTTGTAATTAACTTCCTTCTAAATTAACCTTTAATGAAAAGCTCAAGGTGATTAATGAGGAAAGGAGATTCTTCATAAAGGTTATATTTTAATAGTATTAACACTTAAGAAATACTGAAAAATACTGTGATGTATTTGTAGAACTTCAGTGTCTTCCTCAATTGCATACCAATACATGCTTTCTGAAATACATAATCGGTGGGCTACTGTGGTGTGGTACACATCAGATTTAGCAGCAGGTGTGATTATCATCTTCTTCCTGAAGCAAATTCATCGTCAGTCGTTCAGTTGAACACATAGGTGTTTTCAGCTGAAGGTGAAATAGCAATGCTACCTGCTTGATGAGGATATTTAGATTCCATGACTCTTAGCAAAGGTGGATTTTTTTTTTTCTGTCATTAAGATTGTAATCTGCTGAAGTCTGTAATTGTTAGGCACATTCTCTAGCTGTCAGCTGTTGCTGTTGCAGAAGCTGGAGGCTTTCGTTGGCACTGTATGTGACTTTGAAGTCTTCTGGGATGAGCAGAACTGATGTGTTTAAAATATTCCAAGTAAAAAATGTAAATACCGAAAGACAGATTATCCAGGAGATTCAGATCTGTAGAATGTGCAGATCTGTGTGGTGAACCTTTGTGAGGAGCAGCAGCAATAGAGATTTGGGTATTGAGATAAGCAACATTGGCTTTTGACTCTTCAAAGTGTCACAGATGGCAGGGAGGCAAATTAACAATTCTTGGAACAAACGGTTTTGTGTGCTAGAGGCTTTTGACAGATGGGTTTCTGCAGTGAGGCCTGCACGCTATAGTTTACGCTGCTGCTGTTGACTTATGAATTCAGGGGAGTTAGTGCTGGATCAATAGGGATTTCAGAAGGCTTCAAGGCTTATACTGGGAGGTGAGCAAGTGATATCCTTGGACACTGAAGATGTTGCTCAGTAGTAAATCAGGCAAAGATATGAATTTATACCAAAATGGTGATATGAAAGAAGGAACTTTGCAGCTTGAAAGGCATTTAATTTTTCTTTCTTCAACAAATGTGCATATGACTGAGTTTCAGTTAATTCAGTTTTGTAATTGGATCAGCAGTTTCTGTGGTAAATCCTGACTACTGGTAGTGCTGATGACAAAAACACAGATCTGTTGTTCCTCCTGAGAGCTGAAAGGCTAATCCTTCCATAGCTGTTACCATGAGGTGGCTGGGCCCATCACTGATGTCCCTCTGCATCTGTGGGAGGGGTGCCCTGTGGATCTGCCACATGTCTGTCCCGTGATGCACATGTTGAACTACCTGAGTTCCTGGGGGAGTGGAATAAAGGCTTTAAGGAGAAGACGGGTACCACAAACTGGTACTGACTGATTATGAAAGAAATTGGAAGGGTTCTAAATCTAGATTTGATAAACTAGAGAGAGGAACCACGGCAGGGTCTTAAATTAAGATGCTTTTGCTGAGGCAGAAAGAGCAAATGGGGACACAGCAAAGTGGTCATTGTACCACCCTTGCTCTCCATGGTCTGTGGCAGGTAACCTATTATATCCCTTTCTTACTTCACCTGTAAGTGGCCAGAACCTCTTACTTCTCAAATAAGTAACCCTTCAGAAAATCCTCCTTAGAGCCTCAGGAGCACAAATTGGGAAGGCATATCTATTGAGAAGTAGTGATTTTCACAGTAATGTGTAACCATATTGGTTTCAGTGGTCCCTAGTGTCAAATCTTGACTGCATGCCTGGCAGAGGGGAACCCTGATTGCCTCTGGACCACTATACAGATCCGCACCATAATACAAATGTATTAATTATAAAAGCAGCAGCTGTGGATGGCATTAGCATCTTTAGATAAAATTCTAAAGAATTACTGTAGGTGAGTTTTCATATTCTGAAATTACTGAACTTTTAAGTAACTCAGTTTCCCAACATTTGTAATTCATCTTATTGTACCGGGTCGATCAGCAGAATGCCTAATGCTTCACGCTGACAGGCTAAAGGAGAGAGGAGAAACTTAAAATTCTTTCAGAGTAAGAAGCAAGACAATTCATTGCTGATGGTACTTTAGAAAATGTTAGGAACAGCCTGTCAAGTGTATTGGTGAGAGCATCTTCTGGGCATACTGATAGACAAGGCTAATAAAGCGAGGGCTCAAGAACATGAAAGAAAGAGCACTTGGCAGGAAGCCATAGGCAAAAAGTTCATCTCTGCATTTAGAAATGAGTAAAACTGCAACTGAAAGGAGGTGGGAAAAAGCAAAGCTAGATATGTAAGAGAAGAACCAGGGCACTGATGCTATTGGCACAGGAAGCACAGGGCTTCATGTTGCATGGGGACTGGCTGTAGACTCATCCTTATTTCACAGTGTCTCAGACCAGAAAGGGGAGAGTTCAAACTGGCTATTAAACTGCGTTGAACAGTGTTGTGCTGAGCCCAAAAGACTTAGTTGAAGCAGTTCTGCCCCAAAGCATTGCACGCTACAAGCAAGCAGGGGAGGCTCTGCCATAGCCAGTGCCTGAAGCCTCAGCAGTGGCAGAAGACTGTACTTGCTCCGTGTCTGTGCTGTGCAGCTTGGCTGAACAGTTCTCAGGCAACATGGTGCAAGGTAAGATTCCTTCCCAATCCTAAATCTTGTGTCAACATGGAGGAGACAAAACCATGAACTTAAAATGGTTTATTTTCACGGCCACAACATCATGTCTCTTTAGTTCTGCTTTCAGCTACCAGACCCTAACATACTTACATCATCAAAACTGAGCACTTCTCTTTCTTTGCATCTTTTCCAACATCAGTTCCAACAGTTTGCTCTTGCTGAACAGATTGAACTCTGGAGGCCTTAGGTGGTAAAGCTGACTTTTCAGCCCTTAGTGCATTTCTGTGGAGCTTTTTCTCTTACAATTTTGTGGCACTATCACAATATACATTTGAGCAAATTTATTTGCTGACTATATCCTGCTCTACCAACCTAATATTCTATCTCTTTTTTTGTCACCTACAAACAGTAAGAATCTGTATGATCAGTGATGGTGACTAGTTACTGGGAGATAAATAACCCTTAATGCTGCTTAACTGTATATACTACAACTGGGGCAGCTGAGTATTTCTTGAGTTCCTTACAAAACCTGCAATTGTAATTGTGAGGTTGGCTTTTCAGAGACTTGCTTGCTGGTCTAGTTCTGTTCCTGCTGGAAAGCATAGTAAACTTCTCTTCCTAGCCAGTGGGAGCAAAGTTAGGCAAGCAGTGAGAGCTTTAGAAAAATCCCACCCTACAACTACAACCAAAAATAATTTTCTAACAAATAATTGTCTCTGGTTTCTTTTTTTAAAGCTAAGCCACCCACTGGGAGTTTGATTCTCTAGGACTCTGAAGATGATTTGGGGAGGGGGGAGTGGAAATTAAACCTAAAAATAAGTTAGAGAAGCTGTTTTATGCCTCAACAAAGACACAGTTGTAGGCCTGTCATTCCTGGAACTCCAGGACTGAGGAGTAAGTGTTGGAAGCTTTGGAAAGCGTGTAAGCATGTGCCTGTATGCTCTGGACGTCTTCACAGAAATTTTTCAATTTTTGTCCTCCCTGGGATGAAATGGAAATGTTTATTCAAGAATCTGTATTACTGTCGTCTTCATCATCCTTATTACATTTTTTAAAGTACCTGAAATATTGCAGTTTAAGAGTATTATTAACTAAGTTGGAAGTCTTTTAGTTACATTTTATAAAATAGTGAGACTTTTGATATAAGCAAGTGATTCATTGTCAGCAGAACTGCAGATAAAGCTGAATGTTCAGAAGGAATCTGAGGTGCTGCTTTGTAAGTAGAGCAACAGACACGGGGCTATGTTGTGCTCAGCACTTAGACCAGAGTCAATCCTGATCAGCTCCACTAAATTTACCCAATGCATGTGAACTTCATGGTGCATTTGTGGTGTCCTGCCTGCTTTACTCGTGGGTGGATTAACAAGGTCGAGCATTCAAATTGTTGCTGACCTGTGAATCCCGGTAGTACATCTCCCCCTTGCTGCACCCCTGGCTGCACCGTTGCTGGGAGCTGATGAAAATGGCTGGCTGGATGGATGGTCCCACTCAGAGTGGTGG